>NC_133140.1:73524643-73637143 GCF_048418815.1 Hemitrygon akajei | reverse complement strand
GACAATCATAATTCAAATACATAATTTCTGACAGCTAACTAAGCTGATGGAATGGCTTAACTTATTAATCAAATTCTGAGGGTAATTCCTGCCTTAGGTTGATGTGTTAATCCATTCTCATTGTTGAAAACTGAGAGTTTCTGGTGGTCTCATCATCAGGAGATCCACAAAAAATGTGTAGGATGAGCAGTGTTTGAGCAATGATGTGAATGATCTTCTTATTAAAAAAATGACCATTTGTTGTGTTTTCCCCTTGTCTCTTTCCTGCACTGAGGCCCTATTTGACTGCAGTAAGAGAGGTTTGCCATTATATTCCAATCCTCTTGTAATAAAGACCAGCAAAAGCATTTGTTTTCTATAGCTATCCATACTCTACCATTTTTTTTTACATGTACCTGCTATAGTTCTTCTATTTCATCAAATATTCACTCTTAACACTACCATAATTGAACTAATGGAATATATATTGTATCTATTCATTAATAAACATCACAAACCATTATTATTACTAATACTGCTAGGAAAATGATTTAAAGATGTATGTGAGAACTTTCATAAAGTTGGATTTCCGTAAGTTGGGTCATCCATAACCCATGGCATCTTTGTATTCTGCTTTTCTTATTTTTTTTTCATTTGCATCAAAATGAACGAACTGACATTTTACCTCAGGGTATTCCATCTGCCATGTTCATTCCCATCACTTCATCTCATCTTGTCTTTGGATTCACTCCCTGTTCACTCCACAGGGATGTGTATTTTTTTTCCCTTCCCTTCAACAGATATCCAGTTGCCATTTGCAAGTTGTTTTTGAATTTCTTCATCCTCTGGTTTTTTTACTCATCCTCTTAAATCTGTTAACCGCAATCCTACCATTGTTAGCATTTCCTCCCTTATTGAGTTCATCATTCAGTGGAGAATATGAAAGACTCTTGAATGAACTCAGTCTATGTACAGGAAATAATTGATGAAGCAAATATTAGATTTTAATGCAAGGCAATAGAATATAGGAGCAAATAAATCCTTCCCCTGTGAGAGTTTACTGAGACAACAGCAGGCTTTGCTCAAGTGGCACAGTAGTGCAACAGTTAACCAAATGCAGTTACCCTGCCAGTGGCCTTTGTTCAGTTCCTGCTACTGCATGTTAAGAGTTTGTATATTCTCCACATACCATGTGGGTTTCCTTTGAGTGCTCTGGTTTCTTCTCACATTCCAAAGACATACAAGTTAGTTGGTCACATGGGTGTGATTGGGCAGTGCACGCTCATGGGCCAGAAGGGTCAGTTATGGTGCTGAATCTCTAAATAAAAATAAAAAGTAAGTAGTAACTAAAGCAAATAACGCACAGAGCTTGAATTCTTCAGGTTTCATTTTGGGTTCATTTAAGGAGTCTTAACTTGTTTTCAAATGTTCATAAACCACTGCTATTCTACAATAAGGAATGCATACTGTTCCATGCTCAGACTGCATTTTGGGAAATCTGATCACTTGGCTGTCCTTCTACCTGCATACAGCCAGAGGCTAAAGAGTAAGGCTCCAGAGATGAGGACAACAAAGAGGTGGTCGCGGGAGGCAGATGAGTGGCTTTGGGATTGCTTTGAGTCAGTGGACTGGGCTGTTTTCAAGGACTCAACAGTAGATCTGAATGAACACACCAAATATGTCATAGTACTTTATATATTAAAAAAAAGTTGTAGATAAGTGTGTCCCCACAAAAACATGGTAGCGTAGTGGTTGGCACAACGCTTTACAGCAATCCAGTTTCAATTCCTCTCGTTAACTGCAAGGAGTTTGTTCCTTCTCCCAGTGTCCCTGTGGGTTTCCTCTGGGTGCACCTGGCATACTAGTTAGTAGGTTAATTGGTCATTGTAAATTATCCTGTGATGAGGTTAGGATTAAATACAAGAATTGCTGGGCTGCATGGCTTGAAGGGCTGTAAAGACCTTGTCTGCACTGTATCTCAATAAAGAGTGCCTATAGAAAGTATTCACCACCCCCCCCCCCCCAGAAAATGTTTCATTGTTTTTCAATATTGAATCACAGTGGGTAACAGTTGTTGTATGTGCAGTCTCTCCCATCTCAGCCACTGAAGTTTTTAACTATTCCAGAGTTATCATCTGTCTCTTGGTGGCTTTCCTCACTAGTCCCCTTCTTGCACGGTCACTCAGATTTTGAGGACAGCCTTTTCTAGGCAGATTTACAGCTGTGCCATATTCTTTCCATTTCTTGATGATTTAACTGTACTCTAAGGAATATTCAGTGACTTGGAAATTTTCTTGTATCCATCTCCTGACTTGTGCTTTTCAATACCCTTTTCACGCAGTTGCTTTGAGTGTCTTCACAGTGTAGATTTGCCAGGATACTGACTCACCAGCAGTTGGTCATTTCAGATGCAGGTGTATTTTTACTACAATCAATTGAACCGCCTTGGCTACACACAGGTGATCTCCATTTAGCTGATTATGTGACTTCTAAAACCAATTGGCTGCACCTGTGATGATTGGTGAGCTGTATTAAGGAGGGGTGTTGAACACTTGTGCAATCAATTATTTTGTGTTTTATATTTGTAATTAATTTAGATCACTTTGTGGAGATCTGTTTTCACTCTGGCACAGAAGAATCTTTTTCTGGTTGATAAGTGTCAAAAAAAGCCAATTTAAGTCCACTGTGATTCAATGTTGTAAAACAATAAAAGATGAAAACTTCCATTGGGGAAAGCACTCATGTGATGAAAACTGCCCAGCGAATTATTGGCACCCAATTGCCCACCATTGAGAACATGTACCGTAAATGCTGCCTGGGCAGGGCGAAAAGCATTATCAAGGATGCATCTCACCTTAACCATGAACTTTTTAATCTCCTCCCATCTGGTAGGCGCTACAGGAGCCTCCACTCCCGCACCAGCAGGCACAGGAAGAGCTTCTTCCCTGAGGCTTGACCCTGCTGAACCTCGCATCACAGTGCTAAGCAGTACTGCACCCATATTGTACTGTCTCAGTACTTTTATATTTGTGTGCTGAAGCACTTACTTTTTATTTGCAGTTATTTTGTAAATAACACTATTCTTTGCATTTCTGGTTAGATGCTAACTGCATTTCATTGGCTTTGTATCTGTACTCGGCACAATGACAATAAAATTGAATCTAATCTAATCTAAAAATACCCTTTATAGGCACTGTAAATAAACAAATAAATCATTCGGTCTTCCCCAACCAGAAGCCTGGGTGAACCAGGAGATCAGCATACTGCTGAGGAGGTCTGGTGACCAAGTAAAACACAAGAGTGCCAGGTATGATCTCCAGAAAGACATCTTGCGGGCAAAGTGGCAATTGTACACTAACTTTGAATCAGTAAAGGATGTTCAACAGCTGTGGCAGGGTTTGAATGCTATTACCTCGTACAAAGTGAAGCCATGTGACAATGGGTGACAGCAGGACTTTGCTTCAGGATGAGCTCAATGTCTTTGTGCTCTTTGACCATCAAAACATAGAGGAACTTCCAGGAACTCCCACACTGACCCTGTGATCTGGGTGACTGAGGTCGACATGAGAGCATTGGTCAGGAGGGCGAACCCATGGAAAGTATCCACCCCACATGGGGTCCCTGGCCGAGTACTAGTGACATTTGCTGATCCACTGGCTGGAGTGTTCACCGATATCAAACTCTTGCTTCAGCAGTCTGAGGTACTGACCTGCTTCAAGCAAACTTCAATTACACCGGTACCTAAGAAGAGTGTGGAAACCTGCCTCAATGCTTATCATTAAGTAGCACTTATATCCACAATCTCCTCCAGCACAAGTGAGCCACAAGGCAGGGTGCTTATTCGCTTTACACTTATGACTGTGTGACTAATTGTAAGCACAGTTCCAATGCCATATCTAAGTTTGCTGATGTCACCACTGTCATTGGCCAAATCAAAGGTGGTGGTGAATCAACATATAGAAGGGAGATTGAAAAGCGAGCTGAGCAGTGCCACAATAACAATGGTTGTCTCTCGGGGTCTGAGGAAGACTACATTGTGCAGGGTGGCAGTGTTTTTTACGAGGTTGAGTTGCGAGCTCGACATCAACTTGGCACAGTTGGAAAGCGCGCTCGGGGACGGCCTGTCACTGGATTGAACTCAGGAACCTCCGTTCTCGAGCCCGGCACTGATCTCACTGCGCCACCAGCCAACCATTGCACAATGTAACCAGTGCGTGAAAGATATTAAAGTGGAAAAGCCTTGCACAGTGGCGATCCCACTCTCTCAGCCCCAGAAGTCAGGATTCAGTGTCATGAAGAATCGTTAAGTCTGGCAACTTCCTTGGCTGCATTGGATGGCCGCGTCTTCTTAAATGCTCTGCCGCGCCCTACGCATTCCACAATGCGCTGCTGTAACCCTTCTCAGTCATTGAGCCCCCAGGGTTTCCTCCGCCTGATCCACCGAAGCAGTCTTCGCATGCTGGGATGAGCATGCCACAATAACAACATGTCACTAAATGTCAACAAGACCAAAGAGCTGATTATTGACTACAGAGGGGGGAAACCAGAGTTCCATGATCAGCAACTTTAAATTCCTCAGTGTTATCATTTCAGAGGACCTATCTTAGGCCCAGCATGTAAGTGCAATTATGAAAAAAAAAAGCACAGCAGCACCTGTACTTCCTTAGGAGTTTGCATAGATTCAGCAGGACATCGCAAACTTTGACAAACCTTCATAGATGTGTGGTGGAGAGTTTATTGAATGGCTGCATCACGGCCTGGTATGGAAACGCCAATGCTTTTGAATGGAAAATCCTACAAAATAGGGTGGATAAATCCAAGTCCATCGTGGGTAAAGCCCTCCCCTCCAATGTGTACATCAAAACTGAGTGTTGTCGCAAGAAAGCAGCATCCATAATTGGGGACCCCACCATCCAGACCATGCTCCCTTTTCACTACTTCCATCAGGAAGAAGGTACAGAGCCTCAAGGCTCACACTACCCCTCAACCATCAGGCTCTTGAACCAGTGGGGTTAACCATTCAACTTCACTTGCCCCATCACTGAATTTCCGGTTTAAGATGGCACATGTAAATCTCTGACTTCTGGCTGGTGGCCAGTGAAATAAAGAAAACAGCTAAATACTTTGTTAATCACTCTTTTACTGGTAAACAATCATTGCAAACAATGGTTTGTAACTTCCTTTTGGACAGAGGCAACTCGAGGCGAGACAGTGGGCCTGTCGCTGAGAGTGAGGAAGACTCCAGGCTGGGCCAAATAGGAAAGGTCGTGTGCAGGCCATATTGAGGCGGCGGGGTCCAGGACACGGAGTGTAATGAAGCGACTGAACCCATGTTTGGATGACAGCTTGGGCACCAGGCCAGATTGGAAAGGCCACGGTTGGGACAGTTCAGCTCAGTGCTCGGCTCTATACTGAACTAAGTGTCTGAGGATGGATTCTTTGTGGAGTTCAGTTCAGAATGCTGTATACAGTTTGCATGATTTGTGTTTTTTCCCCTTTGCACATTGGGTTTTTGGTCTTTTTTTTTAGTGGGTTCTTTGGGCTTTCTTTGTTTTGTTGGCTGCCTGTTAAGATGAATCTCAAGTTGTATAATGTATACATACATTGATAATAAATGTATTTCGAACTCTGAACTGAATTGTTCCCATAACCTACGGACTCACCTTCAAGTACTCTTCATCTTGTTCTTGATAATTTTTCTTATTTATTTATTATTATCTTTTTCCTGTTTTGAAATTGCACAGTTGTATTTTGTGCATTGGTTGTTTGTCTGCCATGTGGTTGTGATCTTTCCTTTATTCACTTATGGTTCTTGGATTTACTGAGTATGCCTGCAAGAAAATTAATCTCAGGGTTATGTGTGGTGACACAAAGCCATAAGACATAGGAACAAAATTATGGTGTTTGGCCCATTGAGTCTGCTCCGCCATTCAATTGCGACTGTTCCTATTTTGCCCTCTTCAGCCCCACTCTCCAGCCTCCTTGTAACCTTTGATGCCATTCCAATCAACAACCTATCAAGCTTTGCCTTAAATATACCCAAAGACCTGGCCTCCACAGCTGCCTGTGGTAATAAATTCCACAAGTTCAACACCCTCTGGCTAAAGAAATTTCTCTGCATCTCTGTACTAAATGGACACCCCTGTATCCGGAGGCTGTGCCAACTTTTCCTAGACTCCCCCACCATGGGAAACATTCTTTCCCCATTACCATGTTCAAAATTCAAAAAGTTTCTATGAGATCTGGCTCCCCCAACCTTCTAAGTTCCAACGTGTACAGATCCAGAGCTATCAAATGTTCCTCATATGATAACCCTCTCAGTCCTGGAATCATCCTTGCAAACCTCCCTTAAACCCTCTCCAATGCCAGCACATCTTTTAGATGAGGAGCCCAAAAATGTTCACTATACTCAAGGTGCAGCCTCACTTGTGCCTAATAAAGCTTCAGCGTCACATTCCTGCTCTTGTATTCTAGACCTCTTGAAATGAATGCTAACATTGCATTTGTCTTCCTCACCACTGACTCAACCTGCAAGTTGACCTTTAGGTTGTTCTACACTAGGACTCCCAAGTCCCTTTGTATCTCAGAATTTTGGATTTTCTCCCATTTAGAAAATAGTCTGCACATTTATTTCTTCTACATAAGTGCATGACCATGCATTTTCCAACATTGTATTTCATTTGCCACTTTCTTGCTCATTCTCCTAGTATGTCTAAGTCCTTCTTCAGCCTTACTGTTTCCTCAACTTGGCAACAAATCCATCTATTCCATCTTCTAAATCATTGATTATGCACCATAAAAGGAAGCGGTCTCAACACAGACCCTTGCAGAACACCACTGGTCACTGGCAGCCAACCAGAAAAGGACTCTTTTAGTCCCACTTGCTGCCTCCTACCAATCAGTCAATGCTCTAACCATGCCAGTAACTTTCCTGTAATACCACGGGCTCTTAAATTGGTAGACAGCCTCATGTGTGGCACCTTGTCAAAATCCTTCTGAAAGTCCAAATATACAACATCCACTGCATCCCCTTTATCTATCCTACTTGTAATCTCCTCAAATAATTCCAATAGGTTCATCAGGCAGGATTTTCCCTTGAGGAAACCATGCTGGCTTGTGTCACCATGTGCTCCATAACCTCATCTTTAACAATTGACTCCAATATCTTCCCAATCACTGAAGTCAGGCTAATTGGTTTGTAATTTCCTTTCTGCTGCCTTCCTCCTTTCTTGAAGAGTGGAGTGACATTTGCAATTTTCCAGTCCTCTGTCACTCTGCCAAAGTCCAATGATCTTTGAAAGATCGTTACTAATGCCTCCACAATTCTTTACTGCTACCTCTTTCAGAACCCTAGGGTGCAGTTCACCTGGCCTGGGTGACTTGTGTACTCTTGGGCATTTCAGCTTTTGAGCACTATCCCCCCCCCCCTAGTAACAGTAAGTGCACTCACTTCTCTTCCTTCTCACCCTTCAACATCTGGCCTACTGCTATTGTCTTTCACAGTGAAGACTGATCCAAAATACTCATTTAGTGCATCTGCTCCATCTCCTTGTCTCCTGTTATTATTTCTCTGGACTAATTTTCTAGCGGTTCTATATCTACTCTCATCTCTTGTACTTTTTTACATACTTGCGAAAGCTTTTACTATCCACTTTGATATTGTTTGCTAATTTGCTTTCATATTTCATCTTTTCCCTGCTATTTTAGTTGCTCTTTGGAGATTTTTAAAAGCTTCTCAGTCCTCTGTCTTTCCACTAATTTTGCTTTGTTGTATGCCCTCTCTTTTGTTTTTACATTAGTTTTGACTTCCCTTGTCAGCCACGTTTATGCTATTTTGCTATTTGAATATTTCTCTGTTTTTGGAATACATCTAGCCTGCACCTTCCTCATTTTTCCCAAAAACTCAAGCCATTGCTGCTCTGCTGTTATCCCTGCCAATATCTTCTTCCAATTTACTTTTGCCAACTCCTCTCTCATACCACTGTAATTTCCTTGACTCCACTGAAATACTGCTACGTTAGACTTTACTTTCTCCCTATCAAATTTCGTTGAACTCAATCATATTGTGATCTCTGCCTCTTAAGGGTTCTTTTACCTTATGCTCCCTAGTCACCTCCAATTCATTACATAACACACAATTCAGTATGTAGGCTCAACGACAAAATGTTCTAAAAAGTCAACTCTTAAGCATTCAACTTACTCACTCTCTTGAGATCCATTACCAACCTGATTTTCCTAATTGACGTGCATGTTGAAATCTCCTTTGACTATCACAACATTGCCTTTTTGACACAGCTTTTCTATTTCCTGTTGTAATCTGTGGTCTACATATAAGCTACTGTTGGGAGGCCTGTATATATAACTGCTGTCAGGGTCCTTTTACCCTTGCTGTTTTTAACTCCACCCACAAGGATTCAACATCTTCTGATCCTATGTCACATCTTTCTACAGATTTGATGCCATTCTTTCCCAGCAGAGCCACACCACCCCTCTGCGTACCTTCCAGTTCTCTGATACAATATGAAATCTTGGACTCAGCTCTCAACTACAACCGTCCTTTAGCCACGATTCAATGATGGCTACATCATAACCAACAATCTGTAAAAGTGAAACAAGATCATCCACCTTATTTCTTATACTTCGTGCATTGAACTGTAACACTTTGATTACTGCATTTGCTACCCTTTTTGATTCTGCATCCCTAATGCACTGATACTCCCCTGTTGGCTGCAATTTTGTCCTATCATTCGTCTGCCCTTCCTGACTGTCTGACTGCACACTATCTTTGCTTTTTTTTTAACCATCTGTCCTATCCTGAGTCCCTTCACTCTGGTTCCCAGCCCCCTGCCAAACTAGTTTTAAACCCCCCCCCCCCAACAGCTCTAACTAACCTGCCCATGAGAATATTGGTCCTCCTCTGGTTCAGGTGCAATCCATCACTTTTGAATAGGTCATACCTTCCCCACTACCGCCCCCCTCTTCTCCGTCTTTCTCTTATGCACCACTGATCTATTCTCAGTGCCAGTAACCTGATCTCCATGGCATTCCCCTGAGTGGTCATCCCCCACAACAGTATCCAAAGCGGTATATTTATTATTGAGAGGAATGGCCACGGGGTGCTCTGCGCTAACTGCCCATTCGCCTTCCTATTGCTTCTCCGGATGGTCACCCAGCTACCCATTTCCTGCAACTTAGGAGTGACTACTTCACTGTAACTTTGATTGATGATCTCCTCATTCTCCTGTACAAGCCAAACGTCATCCTGCTGCTGCTCCAGATCCCTAACACGGTCTTCAAGGAGCTGCAGCTGGATGCACTTCAGACAGGTGTAGTTCCTTGTGAGACTGAGTTTCCCAGGACTTCAACATCCGGCATGAAGAACCACTCAACAATCATTTACTACACTAGGTAAGAGAGGGGTAAAAAGGGAGCCTTAACAGAAGCGTACCAGAACCAATGCCTCTTTTGAGCCGAAGTCTCCTTTGAGCCAAAGCCTGACACTCCTAGTCTCACCACAAGCATATTCCTAGCAATGGCCGCCCCACTTGTCCCTTCCGTACTTTTAAGTAAATATCACCAACCTGCGAGAAACCATGTCGCTATGGCCTGCTCCTGCTACTGATTGGGCTGCCGAAATGAGTCTGAACACCCGTGAAGCTCTCCATTTAAACAAGTGTTGCTGACCTGTGTGAAACCTTGTCGCTGTGGCCTGCTCCTGCCACTGATTGGTCTGCAGGAATATAGGTACCTTGTTAATAAATTTACTTTGAACTGCAAACGTCAATGAAACGATGCATTGCCTTATGAATTAAGACTATGAAATGGTTGGCACAGTGGCTCACAGTTGGTATTGCTGCTTTACTGCACTAGGGACCCATGTTTATTTCTGACTGACATTAGAGTTTGCACTTTCTTCATGTGACTGTGTGGTTTTCTTTAGTAAGGCATCCAGGTGCATTAGTTGTCTATTAGATGTTACCCTTGAAGGGGAATTGGTGAACATGTATAAGAAAAAATAAGGAGAGGAGGAATGGATTAATAGGAATGTTCTCCAGGAGCTAGCATAAATCCACAGGCTAAATGGCAGCCTTTTATAGTATAAGAAGATAAAACAAAATCAGTAATAACAACACATTCATTGGTTACCTAATTAAAGTGTATTTAATTCATTGCTTGTCTATTGGCACCTTGGTATGAAAATATTTCTATAAAAAAATGAAGCTTCAGGAAACCTCATATAATAAATCATGGTGTGCAATTTTAATTAGCATGGTGACATGGATAATCCTCCCTGTGGTCTTTAATGATTTAAATCAGAGAAATGCTTCACATTTGTTCTAGCTCTGGGTACTACCCAGAATATCAAAAATATTAGCTAATTCTAGCCAAAATTCTGCATGCAGCCTTTTCTATTAAAGTGGTAATGTAATATCCAGGATCAAATGAATATTCCAAGAAGTTATTCTGTAGAACTCCTTTATCTTTTTTCCAATGCAGAATAGTTAAATATCAAACTGTGAACATCAAAGGTTTGGAGAAACTGCTTCTTCTGTCAAAGGTGAAAACCTTGTAGATTAACTCAAAATTGCAATACATCATCTATCCAGCCCCTTGTTGCCAGTTTTTTTTTAAACATTAACCAACTTGTAAGACTTAAAAACTACTACAAACTTTTCAGTGCTTTTTAAATTGCAGCATCTGGTATCTCTGATCACTGACCCTGCAGCTGACATCAGAACATCTTTCAAGAGAGTAAATCCTCGCAAGGCCCTAATGGTTGTACTTGGTAGTGCACTGAGCACCTGTGCTAACCAACAGGTGGGGGTGTTCAAGAATATCTTCAGTCCCTCACTTCTGTAGTCAGAGGTTCCCACCTGCTTCAAAAGGGCGATAATCATATCAGTGCCCAAGAAGAACAGGATGAGCTGCCTCAATGACTATTGCCCAGTTGCAGTCGCATCTACTGCAATGAAGTGCTTTGAGAGGTTGGTCATGACCAGAATCATCAACTGCCTGATCAAAGACCTGGACATGCTGCAATTTGCCTATCACTACAATTGGTCTGCAGCAGATGCAACGTAACTGGCTCTCCACTTGGCCTTGGATCACTTGAGCAATAGCAATACTGTACCTACGTTAGGCTGTTTATCAATTACACCTTGCTGTTCAACAGGCATACCCGCGGTCCTAATCAATAAGCTACAAAACCTGGGCTTCTGACCTCCTTCTGCAACTGGATCCTTGATGTCCTCATTGGAGATCAGTGCAACCAGTCAGTGTGGATTGGAAATAACATCATCTCACTAACAACCAACATAGGCACATCTGAAGGACATGTGTTTAACCCACTACTCTGCTCTCTCTACACCAATGACTCTGTGGCTAGGCACAGCTCAAACACAATCTATAAATTTTCTGATGATATTGTTGGCAGAATTTCAGATGGTGACGAGGAGGTGGACAGGATAGAGATAGATCAGCTAGTTGACTGGTGTCACAACAACAACCTTTCATTCAACATCAGTGAGACCAAGGAATTGATTGTGTACTTCAGGAAGGGTAAGTCGAGGGAACACTCACCTGCTGTCATTGAGGATGCAGGAGTGGAAAGGGTAAGCAGTTTCAAGTATCTGGATATCACTGAGGATGTATCTTGCTTTTGTCAGGGTCGACTGTGGGTATTACTTCCTAGCTGTTCTAGATATGCAAGCCAGGGCATACCATATGGAGAGCAAGCTATTGCCCATATAGCACCACCCCCCCCCCCCCCACATATCTGATGAACCCAAAGGAGTGGCAGAGACCGATATAGTTTAGCACTGGCAGAGTTGCAGGAGCTGCCAGTCAGTGTTGAATTCAATGTAAGACAGCCTTAAGGACTCCAGCTCCAGATTTTTTCCTCTAGATTTACTCCATGAGTGGGTATAGCTGCAAGGCAACAGAGGTTTGAGATCAGAGTTTGAGATGAGCTGCCAAACATGGCTGACGAGTTCCATCTGCCCGAAGCAACTGGTTTTAAGGTGCCAGTAACCCACCTTTGCCCTTTTGCCTGTCAGTAGAAACTGTTGCACTGGGCTCAGAGCTATGCCACATGTGAAGGCCTGGAGCTGGACTTGGTTGTCAGAAGCTATTTGAAGTGAATGCCATTGGTAGCATTTAATAGGTAGCGGGTGCTTATCCCATTACTAACCGCAGCTATAACAACTTTAAGGAACCAAGGATCTATCCTGGGGCTAACATTGATGCATTACAATGAAGGCACAACAGTGGCAATATTTCATTAGGAGTTTGAGGAGAATTGGTATATCACCAAAAATGCTCACAACTTTTTACAGACGTATCGTAGAAAGCATTCTAACTGGTTGCATCAGTATCTGGTATGGAAGGGCCATTGCACAGGATTGGAAAAAGTTGCATAAAATTATAAACAGCCAGTTCCATCATGGGCACTGGACTCCCAGCATCAAGGACACCTTCAAAAGACAATGCCTCAAAGAGGCAGCACCCATCATTAAGGACCCTCATTATCCAGGACATGCTGTCTTCTTATTGCTATTATTAAGGAGGTGGTATAGGGCATGAAGACACACACTCAGTGTTTCAGGAACTGTTTCTTCCTTACTGGCATCAGATTTCTGCATGGACAATGACCCCCATGTACACCCTGTTCAAGTCAGTATTTAGTGGATGCATCTTTGGCAGCAATTACAGCTTTGAATCTATGTGGATAGGTCTCTATCAGCTTTGCACATTTGGTCACTACAATGTTTCCCCATTTTTTTTCTTTACAAAACTACTTGAGCTCTGTCAGATTGCATGGCAATCATGAGTGAATAGCCCTTTTCAAGTCTAGCCACATATTCTCAATTGCATTGAGGTCGGGATTCTGACATGACCACTCCAGGATATTAACTTTGTTGTTTTTAAGCCATTTCTGTGTAGCTTCATGCTTAGGATCATTGTCTTGCTGGGAAACAAATCTTCCAAGTTGCAGTTCTTTTGCAGACTGCATCCGGTTTTCCTCTAGGATTTCCCTGTATTTTGCTGCATTCATTTTACCCTCTACCTTCTCAAGCTTTCTAGGACTAGCTGCAATGGAGCATCCAAACAGCATGATGCAGCCACCATCATGCTTCATGGTAGGGATGGTGTGATTTTGATGACTTACGCCAGACATAGTATTTAGGCTGATGGCCAAGAAGCTCAATTTTGATTTCATCAGACCATTGAACCTTCTTCCAGTTGACTTCAGCTGACTTCAGAGTTTCCCACTTGCCTTCTGGCAAACTCTAGCTGAGATTTCATTTGAGTTTTTTTTTCCAACAGTGGCTTTCTCTTTGCCACTCTCCCATAAAGCTGTGACTGGTGAAGCACCCAACCAACAGTTGTATGCATAGCCTCTCCCATCTCAGCCACTGTAGTTTATGGCTTCTCCAGAGTTGTCATCGGTCTCTTGGGGAGTACCCTCACTAGTCCCCTTCTTGCACAGTCACTCAGCTTTTGAGGACTGCCTGCTCTAGGCAGATTTACAGGTGTGCTATATTCTTTCCATTTTTTGATAATTGATTTAACTGTACTCCCAAGGGATATTCAGTGACTGGAAATTTCCTTGTATCCATCTCCTGACTTCTGCTTTTCAATAACCTTTTCACAGAGTTGCTTTGAGTGTCTTTATGATGTAGTTGTTGCCAGTATATTGATTTACCAGCAGTTGGACATTTCAGATCCAGGTGTACTTTTACGACAATAATTGAAACACCTTGACTGCACACAGGTCTCCAAAAACCGATTTCCATTTAACTAATTATATGACTTCTGAAAAATATTGGCTGCAGCAGTGATGATTTGGTGTGTTCTACTAAAAGGGCTAAGTTCTCTTGCAATCAATGATTTTGTGTTTTTATATTTGTGATTAATTTAGATTAGTGGTCGCCAACCTGTCGATCGCGATCGATCTTTGAGACTTTCCCAGCAGATCCCGAAATAAATAAATAAATAAATAAATAAATAAATATGCAAATACTGTTGAGAGATTGTTTCTGGGTTCCGGGGTTTTCGTTCCGTTCTTTCTGCCCAGTGCACATGCGTGTAGCTCCCCCGCACTACACAGTGTAATTCAGTGGTCCCCAACCATCAGGCCACGAGGAAACAATGAGTCAGCTGCACCTTTCCTTATTCCCTGTCACGCCCACTGTTGAACTTGAATACACGCGAGGTCATCAGTCGCCTAAACGCAGTGATACCCTCGTGGAAGGGATCACTGGTTGGCCTCGGGCGGCCGGCAGGAAGTGCTGTTGCTACCGGCCCGGAGCGCGGACAGATGGGCACCTCCTCTAAACCTGTTTACCACACCGAATGTTCGTGGGGAACCCGCTGCTATAATATTCGCAGATGACCTAATTCAGGCTCAGCATTTCGTAAGTATCAGAGCAGCTACCACACTGCGATCTACTGAAACAAACTTTTGTCGGCTGATAGATCCTACAAGGGGGGCGGGCGCTATGTAGCACTCCTTACTTGGTCAGTCGCTCTCTCCGGACTGCGACCGCCGCGGCCCTGTTACAGGGACCACCGGCCCTGACTTTGTCCTCTCAGCCCACCCATGACCAGCCGCACCTGGCCAAGGCGTCTGGTGGCGGGTGGGCAGGAGGCTGGAGTTCGGGCCAGGAGGCTGTTCGAGGCAATGAAGCCCTCAAAACTGCTTCGACACCTTGAGTCCAAGCACACTACACGGAAAGACAAACGTGTTGAGATTTTTCAGCGGAAAAAACGTGAGCAAGTGGGACAGAAGCTAAGTGCAGAGAGCCGCGAAAACTAAATTGCGGAATAGACTGGGCATAAGGAACCTGCTTCGAGTATCAGTGTATTCCGGTTGTGTTTAACACCACCCCCCCGTCTGCCGATCCGCAAGAATATCGTCAATATTAAACAGGTCCGCGGTGCAAAAAGGGGTGGGTACCCCTGGTGTTTATACATTATTTCTACTTCTGGGTTGCGGGGTTTTACTCCCGGTCTTTTCTGCCCCGGTGCGCATGCATGTAACTAATGGATCTGGGGTCGATCTCGCCTTTCACTAAGGCCGAGGTAGGGGATCTTGGGCTTAAAAAGGTTGGTGACCACTAATTTAGACCATCTTGTAGAGATCTGTTTTCACTTTGACACAAAAGAGTCCTTTTCTGTTGATCAGTGTCAAAAAAGCCAAAGTTAATCCTCTGTGAATTAATGTTGTAAAACAATGAAACATGAAAACTTCCAAGGGCGCGGGGGAGGGGTTGGCGAATACTTTATATAGGCACTGTATGTATTCCTTGTAATTTACAGTTTATTGTTGTACTGCAATGTAACTGCTGCCGCAAAACAACAAATTTCACAACATGTACCACTGATATGAAACCTGATTCTGATTCTGGAACCTTCTAGTTTTTATTGAATTTCGCTTTCAGTTCTCACACCAGGTACGGCATAAAACTATTGAACATGGGTTGTTTCACCTTCTGGAGCTTTTATTGAATGAGTCAGTTTACTTTGAACCCAATGACATGAAAAGAACATTTTCTTCAGAACTAATAAAGTGGTTCATTCTGAGGGATATTATTCCAGATGTTATGCTGAACTGAGGTTATAAATGATGTACAATATTCAATCAATTGCCTGATAACTTCATTAATAAAACTATCAGGTCAATCATGATCTCTTTGGTAGTAAACTTGTTTTCTATCTTATTCCAAAGTAGATTTTTGTGCATGATTGTATAAATAACAATAACACCATCACCTAAAATTAAGGTCATAGAATACTTCACCAAAAGGCTTTTAGAATCAGTGCACAAACATCACAGATCAGTCTATGAATTCAGAATTGCAAATGAATTCAGAAGTTTTACATGAAAGGGAATTCCATATCAGCCACTTTAATTCTTTGAACATGAGCACAAATTACAAAAGGAACATTATGTATCTCGGGAAAGTTCTCATTAATAGAAATGTCCTTATTTATTTAATTATTTGACATACTTGTAATGAGTGTCAAGTTATTTAGTAAAACTTCGGATGGTAATTTACCAGAAGAGCACCACGGTAGCATAGCAGCTAATGTGATGCTATTACCCAAATGGGTTTTCTCTGGGTCCTCTGGTTTCCTCCCACAGTTCAAAGATGTTTATTTGGTCATTGTAAAGTGTCCTGTGATTATGCTAGGATTAAATCGGGATTGTTGGGCAGTTCACCTTGAATGCCGGAACGGCTTATTCCACGCTGTATCTCTAAATAAAAAAAATACAATTTGCTGTTAAGTTGCAGCAGAATTTTCATTGTTTACAAGTTATTAATTTTGCATGTCATGTATTGTTCAAGTTATTGGAAGCGCATTTAGTGCTTTGCCATATTTCTGCCAATTTGTTATTGTATTTTTACACCAGATATTCTTGATTCCATTTCTACTAGTTACAGATAACAATTCGTAAGAATAAATTGCAGGTTAAGAGTGGGCCCTTGTGTGACTGGACATACTAGTGAAGAATTGGAAGGAAAATCTGTTGCCAGAATAATTTTGGCTACAAGTCTCAGTAAAACTAAATGCAGGCGAACTTGCAGCCCAGAGTGACAAGGTGTTGATGAAGATTGTTGTCCTGAAAAGTTAACTATTTCTCTTTCCAGTTTGTAGAACTCTGTGATCTTATTTTCAATTTCTGGCATCACCAGTATTCCTTTTCAAATGATTATTTTAGTAAAGCAGTGTTGATGGAAAGTTGTACTGACTTGTATTTAGGATATTGTGAATAAGAACAGTGTATGTCATTCTATTGTGATTAATGTCACAGACATAGATCGTGAAGAGTAACAGTTGTTTTGGTGCACTGGAAGGTTTGAAAAATAATTGCAGTTGATAGATGCTAAAGTGGTGGACAACAAACAGTGATGTAATAAACACTCAATTTTATATGAACTTAGTTTCATAGAGAGGATGATGAGGATGATGTTAGAGTTTTTCTAATCAAAAACAGGAAAATCATTGATTTGTTAGCTAATTAAAGGAGCTTCCTGTTAAGAGAGTTATTCAAAAGGGAACTTTCACTGAAAATGACATTGCAGAAAATACGGAATAAGGAATTCTTTTTGGATGGAGAGTTGTTCAAATGTTTAGACGGTTAAGTGTTTAAATGAAACTTTAAGTGAAAATCAATTTTTTATCTTAAACATTAATAATAAAATATCTCCACGTTATGTATGTGCTGCCACGTTTTATTCATACATAAGATATCCAATTTGTAGTGAAGGATTTTGTGTTCATTATAAATTTGGAATATAAAATGCAATGGTAATCTAAATTAGGATGAATTTAACTCCTGCAATATTTGTTACAATGTTCCAAATGCCCATTTTTAAAAAAACCACTTTTATTACATCTTACTTTGGTTGATTTTTTCGTAACAGGTGTCCCATGTGCATTCCATTATTTGCTGAATAAATGAGAGCTATTGCAATCAAATTAAAGCTGATCATGGTAATACCTTTCTTCATGATCCTAATACAGTACTTCCTTTGAGACTGCACTAGGAATGATCAAGCCAGGCTTTTATTGAAGCTGTAGAACTTGTGGAATCAGTTTTCTGATACTTAACCGTAAATTGCTTTGTGAATCAAATAGCCACAATATTATTTCCTATTTGTAAGTTTCCCACTGAGGAAAGCTGGCAAGTTGTTAATGAGTTAAAATCATCCAAAGGCACAGCTTCAAAGAATGACAAAAATAACAGAGTGGCTGAGGCATAGCTTCTGTTGAAAATTTCACGTGATAGGAGTGGTAGAGATTGTGGAGACTTTAGTAATGATCTTTCAAAAATTATTGGACTCTGTCAAGATGACAGAGGACTGGAAAATTGTAAATGTCACTCCACTCTTCAAGAAAGAAGGAAGGTGGCAGAAAGGAAATTATAGGCCAGTTAGCCTGACCTCATTGGTTGGGAAGATGTGGAGTCAATTGTTAAGGATGAGGTTCTGGAGTACTTGGTGACACAGGACAAGATAAGACAAAGTCAGCATAGTTTCCTTAAGGGAAAATCTTGCCTGATGAACCTGTTGGAATTCTTTGAGATTACAAGTAGGGTAGATAAATATGTGCAGTGAATGTTTCATATTTGGACTTTCAGAAGGCCTTTTTACAAGGTGCCACACATGTCTGCTTACCAAGTTAAGAGCACATGATATTACAAGAAAGTTACTGGTATGGTTAGAGCATTGGCTGATTGGTAGGAGGCAGCGAGTAAGAATAAAAGGATCCTTTTCTGGTTAGCTGCCAGTGACCAGTGGTGTATGGCAGGGGTGCTTCTTTTAGTGCTGAATATATAATTTATATTAGTGGTCACCAACCTTTTTAAGCCCAAGATTCCCTACCTCGGCCTTAGTGAAAGGCAAGATCTACCTATTTAATCGTTTAGAGAAAAAACAGCTCAGATTATACTTCCAATTTGAGGCCTTTTATTTGGGCTGATTGTATTTGAATTACCCGGTACATAAAATGCTTTTGTCAAACTTTCAAATTAATTCAACCAAGAAAACACTGTAACTAGCATATCAAACAGGTCATAGCTATCTTTCTATAAGAATATTACAATACTTCATACCTTTATTCTAAGTTTCATTATTTAATTTTATTTCAACACGAAAATTAAATGAATAAAAAATTGACTGTTGCACTCAGTGTGATGACTGGGGCTGAATGCTTTCTGCTAGTTCCCTGAAATTTGATTCATAACTACAGACAGCCAGTCTGAGACAGTCAGTGAGGTGTCAGTAAGACAGCTCCTGTACTTAGATAAAATAATTTTCATCTGTGAAAGTGCAATTTCACACAGATAAGTTGACCTGAAGCAGGCACTGACTTTTAGTGCACTTGTTATGAGATGAGGAAACTTCTCCCTGCTGACAAGCCCCCAAAAGTCACCATCCCTTGATCTTGCTTTAAGCTCGATGTCATTTTGCAAATCAATTATTTCCATTTCAATATCACGTGGCACACCAAATACTTGCTAGAATTTGGCTGCTATCTGTTCTATATCAATAGGCAGAAATGGGTTTGAAATAAATACAGCAATATCTTTCATGATGTTTAACTCCCCAAAACACCGATCGAACTCTATTGCCAGTTTGTCTAGGTAAGCTCAGTACTGCTCAAAGCGAAAAGCATTTTTTTCCTTGATGGCCTGTAACATTTTCTCCAAGTTGGGAAAGTGTGTCAACCTCCCGTTCTTTAAATTTGAAATCCAACACTGAGCTTGGCCTTAAATGCATTTATTGCGCTTATTGTGTGGGGCAACGGTCAGTCTTTTCCCATGAGCTCGTTGTTAAGTGAGCTTAATTTAGCCGTTGGGTCTGTCAGAAACCCTAAATCCAGTAGCCACGCATCATCTGACAATTCCTCATGCTCCTCGTTTCTTGTCGACAGAAAAGTCTTTATCTCAGGTGCACCGGGCAGAAAGAAATGAAGTAAAACCCTGCAACCCTGGAAACCACCACTCTTTACAAACAGCTTTCCGTAGCAGGAGTATTGCTATATTACCATTATCCTCATTAGTATTACTTATTTTTATAATGCTCACATTACAACAGTATTTGTGTATTTATTTTTCTTTTTTTTCGCGAGCTACTGGGAAAGTCTCAAAGATCAACTGGTCGATCGTGATTGACTGGTTGGCGACCACTAATTTAGACGATGGAATAGATGGCTTTGTTGCCAAGTTTGTAGATGAATCAAAGATTGGTGGAGGGGCAGGTAGTATTGAGGAAACAGGAAGGCTGCAGGAGGACTTTTATATACTAGGAGAATGGGCAAGAAAGTGGCAAATGAAATACAATGTTGGAAAATACATGGCCGTGCACTTTGGTAGTAGAAATAAATGTGCAGACTATTTTCTTACTGGGGAGAAAATCCAAAAATCTGAGATGCAAAGGGACTTGGGGTTCTTTGTGCAGAACAACCTAAAGGTTAACTTGCAGGTTGAGTTGGTGGCGAGGAAGGCAAATGCAATGTTAGCATTAATTTCAAAAGGTCTAGAATACAAGAGCAAGGATGTGATGCTGAGGCTTTATAAGGCACTGGTGAGGCCATACCTTGAGTTTTGAACACTTTTGAGCTCCTCTTCTAAGAAAAGATGTGTTGGCGTTGGAGAGGGTTCAGGGGAAATTCACATGGATGATTCTGAGAATGTAAAGGTGATCGTATGAGGGACATTTGATAGCTGGACTCTGTACTCGCTGGAATTTAGAAGGGTGGAGAAGGAATCTCATTGAAAGCTTTTGAATGTTAAAAGGCCTGAACATTGTAGATGTGGAAAGGATGTTTCCCATGCTGGGGGAGTCTAAACAAGAGGGCACAGCCTCAGGATAGTGGGGCATCCATTTAAAAGAGAGCTGCGGAGAAATTTCTTTAGCCAGAAGGTGATGTATTTGTGGAATTTGTTACCACAGGCAGCTGTGGAGGACAGGTCATTGTACATATTTAAGGCAGAGCTTGATGGGTTTTTGATTGGACACGGCATCAAAGGTTACAGTGAGAAAGCCAGGGAGTGGAGCTGAGGAGGGTGGATAAAAGGACCAGCCATAATTGAATGGCGGAGCACACCCAATGGGCCAAATAGCCGAATTCTGCTCCTCTGTCTTATGATCTTATGGACAGCTCGACTTTACTTTCCCCTGTGAAGTGCTGGTTGTTCTGCTGCACATTTCTAACATTTTTCTGTTTGATTTTAGTGGTTGAATTTTTACTATAAATTCCAACAATCATTTTCTGTCAACAGTCATCAGCTGCAGCTGCTTTGTGCAAAGTATCTAATTTGCTTATCTTACTTCCCATCTACTTAAACTGTATTGAACCACCATAGAACTCGTGTGTGTATATGGAAAAAAATGTACAAGCATGAGTTAGTACTTTTGTTCTGTCCCACCATGTCATGGCTTCATCCACTTCACTACCTCATTCCTTCTGTTGTTCCATATTCTTTGAACAGTAAGAAATATTTCTATGTCCTTCTTGAATATATTTAATAACTTGGCCACTATTCACATATGTAGTAGGGAATTCCAAGGGTTCACTGCCTGGGTGAAGAAATTTATCCAATCTTGAAGCTGTGACTCCGGGTGTGGACTTTCCAGCCATTGGGGTTGCCCTCTCTATTCTGAGTCATCCAGTCCTGTATAGGAATTTTATAGGTTTCCATGAGGTTTCCCATCATTCTTCAATCTCCGGTAGTGTAAATCTAATCTATCCTTGTATATTAATCTTGTTAATGCAGGAGTGGGTCTTGGTGACTTTTGTCATCCCTCCATAACAGGAACATCATTCAAAGTTCAAAGTAGAATTTATTATCGGAGTGCATACATGTCATCACATAAAATCCTGAGATTCTTCTGCAGGCATACTCAGCAAATCTATAGAACAGTAACTAAGCATCAGGAACTGTAAACAAACTGCAAATGCAGCTGTAAATAAATAGCAATAAATAACGAGCATGAAATAACAATATAACAGAGTCCTTAAATGAGTGTAGCTGTACCCTTTTGTTCAAGGCCCTGATGGTTGAGGGATAATAGCTGTTCTTGAAGTTGGTAATGCAAGTCCTGAGGCACCTATACCTTTTACTAGCAGCAAGAAAGGAGCACTGTATTGCCTGGGTGGTGAGGATCTTTGATAGTTGCTAATTTTCTATAGCAACATTTCATGTTAACGTACTGAACGGTGGGAGGGTTTTTACCCGTGATGTACGTGGACAAATCCACTAGCTTTTGTAGGATTTTCCACTCAGAGGCATTGGTGTTCCCATACTAGGCCGTAATGCAGCCAGTCAGCACACTTACCACCACACAAATATACAAGTTTGCTAAGGTTTTTGGTGATGTGCCCAACCTTGGCAAACTCCTGAGGAAGTAGAAGTGAGAACAAAACTGCACATAAAACTAATTGGAGTCTTATCAAAGCCCTACACAGCTGCAGAAATCTCTTGCAATGAAAGCTAGTGTACTGTCTACATTAAAATTTAAAACTTCTGATATAGGGTCTCAGGCCTACGATATAAATTCTGTGTATTTTTCCATTAATACTACCTGACCTGACTTTCCACATTTTATGTTTCTATTTCAGATTTGTAGCACTTAGTTTTTCTTGTATGTTATCCACCTTTTTAACTGCTTTCTGGATCTGAAGACTTGTTTTCAGCAAATAGTGTACAAGAAATGCAAATCTTGCCAGACCTGTCATATTCATGGGAAGCCTGAACATAAGCTTCTTCCTTTTGATTGGCTTTAGTGCTTTATTTTAATGCTGTGGTTGAAAGATAACCATATTTGAAGTAATACTGTAGAAAGTACGATAGCTTTGTTTCTCATCAGAACTAATTTATGGGAAAAGGAACAACTTTGATGGCAACCAACAGGCAGACCATTTTTAATGAGAAAGTGAAGATGAATAATATTCACAATTTCCAGAAGATGCTCTATATTTTTGTCAAAATTTGCATGCAAGCCCTTTTTATATTCAATGCAAGCACCCATGCTGAATTTTATTTACTCTAACAATATTAATTTTAAATTGTATATTTTCCAATCATTTGGACAACCAAGGAAAATTAATCTTAAGATAAAACTGTAAAGTGAGGTAAACTTATAAATTTCTATAATTGCAATTTGCAGGAATCCCAATTAGGACAACTTTGGACAACTCCACAACTGTGCAGTATGCAGGACTATTCCATCAACTTGCCATGAAAGCTAGAAGCACTGTCCGAGATATTGACCCACAGAATGACTTGACATTCCTACGAGTCCGATCAAAAAAGCATGAGATAATGGTTGCACCAGGTAAGAATGTGTGGTTTTTAGCAGCAAAGTTTTATTTCTTGATAGATGGCAACGCAAACAATTTAAAGGCACCGAGTGAAAACCTGAGGGAAGTGCTAATATTAATTTGGCTGTGTGGGACTGGTTCTCTACTTTTCATCCTGTATGTCCATTGCCTTCGAATATTGTGCACTCAAGTTAAATTTGGTTCTAGTAATTCATGGAGTGTTACCAAGCTTTTAATATTAAAGAACAGTATGTCTTTTTGGGTTAGGGAAGTTGTGAGGGGAGGTAGAGAGTTAGGAAGAGTTTTTAAAACCACTTTTTTAAACCAAATGCACTAAAAGAAGTTAAAGAACATTTAAGTGTATGTATGTACAATAGAACTATAGAAATAACTTGTTAGCATTTCTAAAAGCTATTTAAGTGTACATTTTCTCTATTTATATTTGTTTAACCTAATAGTCATAAAATTGGGCTAACAACTTAGAAAGCATGAATTCAATGGTAACTAGTTCATTGACACCAGAAAGGAAACGGATTATTGCCAAATCCTAAATATTCACTGACGCAACTCAATTTGATCTACTAGACTGAACAGCACTCCTAACTATAAATGGCTCCTCATATCCTCAGTAGGATAAGCAATACATATTACCTTAGCAGTTAGGAATTCAAATTCCTAAAAAAATGTAAAAATCTACCTTTCATTTACACTTACGATCAGGTGATGATGCCCCCGCTCTTAACTAACACTTGCTGATTGCCTGGATATGAACAAGTTTCAAAAGGATTTGCCTTCAGATTTTTCACTAGTATAATGCTTTACAGTTCTAGTGATTGGCATTTAATTCCTGGTCCTGTGAGGAGTTTATACATTTTCCCCATGACCATGTGGGTTTCCTCTGGGCGTTCCCACATTCCAAAGGCTAAGAAAGGTTAGTAAGTTTGGGGGATGCTATGTTGTCACTGGATGAGACTCAGTGAGGTCTGGCTAGTAACAAACAGATCTAAACCATATGCAGACAGATGGAATTAACCTAATTTTACATCACGTTTGGCACAGACATAATGGGCCAAAGACCTGTTGCTGTCCTATTCTTTACTATGTTCTATAGAACAAAGCCTAGACACTTTTCCCAACAGAGATTTAGATAAGTGAAGGGATGAGTCGTATGAAAAAAGAGCTGAATGTTAGCCCAATTTTATGACTATTCATTTAAACAAATATAAATAGAGAAAATGTACACTTAAATAGCTTTAAGAAATGCTAACAAGTTATTTCTATAGTTCTAATGTGCATTAACGTTCTGTGACTTCTTTAAGTGTATTTGGAGAGTATATAAGCTCCTTACAGGAGCAGGAATTAAACCCTGATCGCTGGCACTGTAAATTCTTATACTAGCCATTTTGCTATTGTTTGCTACCACACATTCCACATTACATCAGTGACTGCACTTTAAAAAGTACTTGAAAGCACTTTGAGATAGGGTCATGAACATTGCTGTTTTGTGGATAATAACAGTCTTATGGCCTGTGATGAGCATGAAGTTATATTCATTATCCCAGCATGGTTCAGAACAGCTAAATATTAGAGGTTGGATAAAACTTTTATCTCCATGATCAAATAACAGAATAAATTAAAAATATTTATCAAGCATGCTGTAATAAATCGTGTTGGCAGTCAGATTCTCTACAATGAAGGTTACAAATATAAATTTGTTAAAATATGATATGGATTGGTTTGCAGCCATGTGAAATGCCTAATGCTGTATATATAAAAGAGCTTTTAAAAGCAATTTCTCAACAATAATGTTTTTGAAAGAGATATTGGAGCAGTTTCAGAATAAAGGACAAATGTACATTAAGAAAAGGACAAAATAGATTTCATTTATATATTAAAAAAATTAAGAACTCTCCTACCAAAATAGATGAAATCATGCCAAGTATTTCTGTTATATGTCTGATAAAAAATCTTTGACACTGTGCTGTTTCATGAAATTATTTATAGGTGCTTAAAAATTCTCTCATGATACAACTCAGATGAAAATGGATAGCCTGTGAAAGTTGTATCTAATACATGGTAATTATTTTTATAAATATAATTTGTTGTGTGAATAACTTCAGCATATTCATTAAGGTGAAAAGGAAGACCTTAATAACTCCTTATTACTTTAACACTGCATTCATGAGTCACTGGGCTTGATTATTCATGGAGCATTGTGTACTCGGCTTCCAAATTAACCTGCCATTTATCAAATTACCACTGTTGACTCTGTTTTCTTTATTTACCATGAAAGAAATCTGCAATCCAATTTGATCACCATACTTGTTTAAGCAGCCTGTTGCTAATGTGTTAATGGAATGATTTCACTTAGGCAGTTGTATTTTGGTCTGTCATAATTTTAATTTTACTGGTCATTGCACTTAATATTAATAGCAAGAGCAGCAATGACCAGTGCTACATCTCAGTATAAATGAAGCTCAAGTTCCCTTGGCATTTTTAAGTCTTTTGTACGATTTTCACATAATTACCGTTATTTTCCAAAAACCATAGGCAACTGATGAAACAAGTTTATTGAATTATAAATGCGAGAAAGTCTGAGATGCTGGAAATCCAAAGCAACACACACAAAATACTGAAGGAATTAAGCAGGTTAGGCAGAATCTATGGGAATGAATTAAACATGACTCTACGGGCCGCGACCCTTCTTCAGGTCAGGTTGGTAATGAACTGATATAAACCATATGCAGGGACTTCCGGCAAGATGGCGACTGTTTAGCTGTTCCGAACTTTTGCTCCGTCATTTTCCCTACCTTTGCACTATATGTCTCCATTCTTAAACCTTAATTAGGTATTTTATTAGGTTTCTCTTACTTGCCTGCGAACACATCTATCTTATAATGTCTAACAAAAGTACTAAAACCGGGAAAAAAGAAATGTCTTCAACTTTGCCAGTTGACATTCTCGCTGCTTTGGAACAGCATTGACAAGATATTTTAAAGGAATTTAGAACTTCTTTCAACCAGCTGGATGTCAAATTGGATCAGATCAACGCTAGAGTGAACGAACATGCCGAACATTTATCTTGCATCGACTCGGCTTCTGAAGATTTAAAACGCCATGCCCAATATTTGGAAACCCTGTGCTCCACCCTGGAGCAGCAGATTTGTAAGCTTTTTTCCAAAATGGTGGATCTTGAAAACCGTAGCAGACGTTGCAATCTACGAATTCTTGGTTTGCCAGAGGCCACCGAACAGGGCTCTCCCGTGAAATTTTTTTCCAATTTTCTCTGTGAGATTTTTGGGAAAGAATTTCTTCTGACTCCACCTGAGCTTGAAAGGGCACACAGGATCTACGTTCCCCATGCAACTCTGGGTTCCCGCCCACGGCTGGTAATTTTGTGCTTTCATCAATACCAGCTGAAAAACCATTTGATTATGGAGGCATGCCACAGAGGTACTTTTGCTTTTCAAAATACAGTCATTCGTTTTGTGGAGGATTTTGCCCCCCAGGTTCTGAAGATGCGCGCTGAGTTTAAAGGTGTAATGAAAGTGCTTTTTGATCGTGGTTTTAGACCCTCTGTTCGCAATCCAGCCGACCTGCGAATTATGCTTACTACTGGAGAATATAAGTGGTTTAAATCAGTGAAGGATGCTGAAGCATTTGTCGGAAGTCTTCCGGCTATCCCGTCTCCTCAGGAACCCGGTCTGACCTTCTAAAATGGTGGATAAGTACTTCTCGTAGTAAAGCTACTTTTTTTCCTGACTCAGACTGTACTCGAATAATTCAGACATTATCTATTGAGACTTTAAGGGCTGTAGACAATCTCTCCCTGGACTTGGTGCATTCTTTCTAAATAGATAATCCGAGTTCAATGTTTCCCTGCGGACGTTTAGATTGTACTTGTGCAATCTATTGTATTCTTGTATAACTTTATCTATAGAGATCTACAATTGACTTTAACTTGTTTTGGAGGTTGGGAGTTTTTATTGAAGGCCTCCCTGTTGGTTGATTCATAGTTTAAGTTTTGCTTTTTTTCCCCCTGTAAATGGTTGATAAGTACTCTTTTCGAATCTATAATTTTCCTCTTTTCTCCCTCCCTTTTTTTTTCTTTTAATCTTCTATAATTTTTCGCGGGTAAGTTAGTTTTGGTTTTCTTTTGATTTTCTTTGTATTAAGTCTCACACTTCTGCTGAAGCTGTTCCTATTTGTAATGTTTTCTAGTGCATAAACTGGTTACCATTTGCTATAGTATTTATATGGAACTGTTGTTAATGACACAGAACTGGAAGTCATATTTGGGTTAATTTTTTTGGTAGAGCTAGCTGCTTTTTTTGGTAGCCGTCTAGTTTTGGGTTGGGAGAGTGGGGTGGGTTCTCCATTTCCAACACCACTCACTGTTTCCTTTGCTTTCCTCTGTTACTCAGGACATGTTTCTGTTTTGATTCTACGAATCTATGTTTACATTTTTGCTCCCAGACTGTTATTGTACTGCTTGACTTTTTATATGCCTGCTGCCTTCTACGCACTAACAATTGATAATGGTTAATACACTTAAATTTGTGAGCTGGAATGTAAAGGGATTGAATCACCCTGTTAAAAGAAGGAAGGTCTTCTCACATATTAAACAACTCAAAGCGGACATTGCTTTCCTTCAAGAAACTCATATTCGTTGTTCTGATAACTCCCGGCTTTTGTCAAAGTGGGTGGGTCAGCATTTTCATTCATCCTTTGCTGCCAAAGCTAGGGGGGTCTCCATCCTTATTAACTCAAATATTCCTTTTGAACTTCATAATAAGATATCTGATACAAATGGCCGTTTTGTTATTGTTTCTGGTAAACTATATAATACTAAAGTTGTACTAGCAAATCTGTATGCCCCCAATTTTGATGATGTTAATTTTTTTGAACGTTTTTTCTCCTCACTACCAGACTTAAACTCATACTCTCTTATATTGGGTGGTGATTTCAATTGTTGGTTAGATCCTAGTTTGGATCGATCGTCCTCTGTTACTAGACCACCTACTAAATCTGCCTCAGCTATTCAATCGTTTCTCTCTAATTATGGTATCTCTGATATATGGCGTTTCCTTCATCCTACTGAGAGAGATTATTCTTTTTTTTCACATGTTCACCATACCTTTACTAGAATTGACTACTTCTTACTCGACAATCAACTCATTCCATTTGTCTATTCTTGTCAGAGTATACTGATTTCTGACCATGCCCCAATTACTCTGTCCTTAAATTTTCCTGGCCATCCTCAGAGGAATAAACACTGGCGGTTTGATTCGACTTTACTATCGGATGATGATTTTCTAAAATTTATCAAGGATCAGATAACCTTTTATTTTAACACCAATACATCACCTGAAGTGTCACCCCAGATTGTCTGGGATGCCATGAAAGCATATCTGAGGGGTCAAATAATCTCCTATACAGCAAATCTTAATAGAAAGTCCTGTGCAGATCGATTAGACCTCATTAATCAGATTAAAGAATTGGATCAACTGTATGCTCAAACTAAGAATCTTGAACTATACAAGAAACGTGTAGAACTTCAAACTAAATTTAATCTTCTGTCCACTCAACCTGTCGAATGCCAACTTCTTGAAAGTAAGAGTCGTTTTTATATTCATGGTGACCAATCTGGTAAATTTCTAGCCAATCAGCTGAGGCGTTCCAAAGCCAAACAACATATTACAAAGATCCGGAAGGAGAATGGAGACCTTACATTGGATCACTTAGAAATCAATGACGCATTTAAAAATTTCTATTCTCGACTTTATTCCTCTGAATCTTTGAATGACAATATCTCTATCGATCATTTTTTAAATAATCTGAATATTCCTTCGCTTTCATCTGATTTTAAAGCCGAACTTAATGCGCCTATATCATCAGAAGAAATATCTTCTGCAATTTCTGCATTGTCCTCAGGGAAATCTCCTGGACCTGATGGGTTCCCCGTAGAATTTTATAAATCATTCTCTTCACTTCTCTCCCCTCAGTTACTTTCAGTATTATCTGACTCGTTTAACTACGGCAAATTGCCACCCTCTTTCAATGAGGCTTCTATTATTCTTTTATTAAAAAAGGGTAAAGACCCAACAGAGTGTTCCTCGTATAGGCTGATTTCATTGCTTAATGTTGATGTTAAAATCTTGGCCAAAGTTTTGGCTCATAGATTAGAAACTGTTATCCCCTCTGTTATTTCTGATGATCAAACTGGTTTTATTAAAAACCGTCTTCCTTTTTTTAACATTCGGCGTTTATTTAACATTTTATATTCACCTCCAGCTGGGATTCCTGAATGTGTTATTTCTCTTGATGCGGAGAAAGCATTTGATCGTATAGAGTGGAACTACCTTTTTGCAGTTTTAGAAAAATTTGACTTCGGTCAAAGTTTTATCTCTTGGATCAAATTGCTGTATTTGTGTCCTACTGCCTCTGTTTTAACTAATTCTCAGAAATCCCAGTTATTTAACCTCAAACGTGGCACCCGTCAGGGATGCCCTTTAAGTCCCTTTCTCTTTGATTTGGCTATAGAACCTTTGGCGATAGCTTTTCGAAATTGTCCTGAACTGACCGGGATTTGGAGAGGGGGTGTTGAGCATAAAGTTTCTCTTTATGCTGATGACTTATTACTTTTTCTTTCAAATCCGTCTACATCCTTACCTCCAATGTTTTCACTTCTTGACCAGTTTAGCCAGTTCTCTGGATATAAACTTAATTTACATAAGAGCGAACTTTTCCCAATTAATAAAGAAGCACAAGAATTAACATTTCGTGATCTCCCTTTTAAAGTAGTCCACAATCAATTTACTTATCTTGGGATTATAGTCACAAGGAAGTTTAAAGATCTCTTTCGTGAAAATTTTGCCAATCTTTCATATACTATTAAACAGAGTCTGTTACAATGGTCACCTCTATCTATGTCTTTGGTAGGTCGTATTAATGTTGTTAAAATGTATGTTCTCCCTAAACTTTTATATTTATTTCAATCAATCCCAATTTTTATTCCTAAATCTTTTTTTGATTCCTTAGACTATTATTTTGTCATATCTGTGGAAGAATAAGCGCTCTAGAATTAACAAAGTTTATCTCCAAAAATCTAAAAAAGAGGGTGGCATGGCTTTACCTAACTTTCGTTTATATTATTGGGCAGCCAATATACGTTGTGCTACCTTTTGGTCTTTTTTCCATGGCCAACCCGAGTGCCCTAACTGGGTGGCAATGGATTTGAGCTCCACTAAAGAACTATCTATCTCTGCACTTCTCAGCTCTGTACTCCCTAGTAGTTTGTCCAGATTAATAGTTAATCCTCTTGACAGACACACTTTGCGTATATGGGCTCAGTTTAGGAAATTTTATGGGTTCCATGGTTTTTCCTTTTCTAGCCCTATTTTACATAATCACCTTTTTTTACCTACTACGTATGACTCAGCCTTCCATGATTGGTATAGGAAGGGCATTAGACATTTTGAAGATCTTTTTATTGATAATCGCTTCGCCTCTTTTCAACAGCTCTCTACTAAGTTCAATCTGCCTAATGCTAATTTTTTTTAGATATCTCCAAATTAGACACTTTATTACTCCTTTAATCCCTAACTTCCCTGAAATGCATGAGGAAAATGTTATGGACTTATTTCTTTCTATTAATCCACTAGGTAAAGGTTTAATATCATTAATTCGTGATAAATTAGCAGCCCTACGACGTGCCCCTGTGGATAAAATTAAAATGGCATGGGAGCATGATTTAAATACCTCCTTATCCGATGAGACTTGGGACTCGATTCTCAAATCGGTTAACTCAACCTCTCTTTGTGCTCGCCATTGCTTTTTACAGTTTAAGATTGGTCATAGAGCCCATATGTCTAAATCCAAATTATCTCGGTTTTACCCTAACATCAGTCCGCTTTGTGATAAATGCAAAAGGGGCGAGGCCTCTCTCATTCATATGTACTGGCTTTGTCCTAGCTTGGAGAAATTTTGGAAAGATGTCTTCATAATGTTATCGTATATTCTGAATCACCACCTAGAACCTAACCCTTTAATTGCTTTGTTTGGTTTCTGGGGTGAGACAGATTTACGTCTGAGTTCGACTAAGTGTCGAATATTATCTTTTGCCTCTCTCCTGGCTAGACGTTTAATCCTCCTTAAATGGAGAGATGTTGCCCCGCCCACACATGCTCAATGGCTTAACGATATTATGGCCTGCTTAGACCTTGAAAAAATTCATTATTCAGTCCTTAATTCGGATTTAAAGTTCCATAAGGTCTGGGGACTTTTATTGAGTACTTTCATAACCTTCCTCTTAACTAAGGTTTTTTTTCGGTCCCTTGCTTTCAGCTCCTTTTTTTTTGTAGTAGGCATTAATATCTTCTGTTGCTAAGTGTATTTACAGTTTTGGGGGTTTGATTGTCCTGATTTATATTCTCTATGTTGTGTTGTGGTTGGTCTGGAGTTTTTTTTTGTTGCGGGGCTTGAGGAGGATACTAATTTTACATGTCTTCAATTTGGGTGCTTTCTCAATTATCTTTCTTTGTATCATATTATTATTGAATGTCTATTTTTGCAATGTATCAATGTTCTTCATTTTGATCCAGGTTTTTTTAAATCTGTAGCTATGTAGAAAATGTATTAAAAAACTAATAAAAAAAAATAAACCATATGCAGGCAGAAGGAATTAGCCTAATTTTATATCATGTTCAGCACAGACATAATGGGCCAAAGGACCTGTTACTATCCTATCCTTTACTATGTCCTATAGAATAAAACCTAGATACTTATCCCAACAGAGATTCAGATAAGTGAAGGGATGAGACATATATATATTAAAAAGCTGAATAGTTCTTTGTATCTTCGTAGGGAATTAGTTGTGTTTCAGGAGTAATCTGTTAAAGGCCTTGCTATCCTTCCTTTGTGATGAGAGAGTCATGTAAAATTAGCAAGTCAAGTAAAGAAGTTACAATACCAGTTTTAAACTTGCTGACAATTTTCAAAATATTACTACTTTATAAATGATTTTTGGAGAACAAAATGACTTGAAAGAGAATTGTGCAGTTTCTCTTGCAAATTCCTAAGTGTTAATAAACTCTTTGTGCTGGTAACAGAAAAGTGGAAAAATATGCTGAAAACTGAGTAAGTTTGAAGGTTCAACAATTTGAATGGGAGCTTTGATTTATTTACACTGTTATCATCTGCTTTCAAGATTGTGGTCATTCCAGTCTCTGTTATAAATGGTTTCTTGTTGGCTAGAAATTTCCAGTGAAGAGATTATTTTTTTTAAAAAAAGCTCTTGTATCAACTCAGGATAATTTTATTCAGGATTATTTTTAGTTATAATTTATTGGTGGCAGGTTTTGCCATCAAGTAAAAGCTAGTCTGACATCTCAGACACACTTCAGGATAAATAGTCTTTCTGATCCTGCAGCTCAGTCTTAATTAAAATTGGTTTGTTATTATTATTACTATTATTATAACTCAGAATTAGTCAGGTTTCTTAGTACATTGTTGCATATATATCCAGCAAGCAATCCCACTGGAATTAAGCTAGTATGCAGGGCAAATAAGAAATTGTTCAATTTGTCGTTGCCTCCAACAACCAATGTCACCCAACTTTACTAAAGAAGCTCCAATACGTAGATCAAGCATGACCAGTGCCTATAAAAAGTATTCACTCCCTTGGAAGTTTTCATGTTTTATTGTTTTACAACATTGAATCTCAGTGGATTTAATTTGGCTTTTTTGACACTGATCAACAGAAAAAGACTGTTTTGTGTCAAATTGAAATAGATCTCTGCAAAGTGATCTAAGTTAATTAGAAATATAAAACACAAAATAATTGATTGCATAAATATTCGCTCCCTTTAATATGTCACACCAAATCATCACTGGTGCAGCCAATTGGTTTTAGACGTCACATAATTAGTCAAATTGAGATCACCTATGTACAGTCAGTGTTTCAATTGATTGTAGTAAAAATACACCTGTATCTGGAAAGTCCAACTGTTGGTGAGAGAGTATCCTGGCAAAAACAACACCATAAAGACAAAAGAATACAAAAGGCATCTCCACAAAAAGGTTATTGAAAAGCACAAGTCAGGAGATGGATACAAGAATATTTCCAAGTTACTGAATATCCCTTGGAGCACAGTTAAATCAATCATTAGATAATATAGCACAGCTGTATATCTGCCGAGAGCAGGCCGTTCTCAAAACTAAGTGACTGTGCAAGAAGGGAACGAGTGAGAGAAGCCACAAGAGACCTATGACAACTCTGGAGAAGTTACAAGCTTCAGTGGTTGAGATGGGAGAGGCTGCACATACAACAACTGTTGCCCAGGTAATTCATCAGTCACAGCTTTATGGGAGAGTGGCAAAGGAAAAGCCACTATTGGGGGGGAGAAATCTCATGGAATCTCGGCTAGTGTTTGTGGGAGACTCTGAAGTCAGCTGGAAGAAGGTTCTATGGTCTGATTAAACCAAAATTAATTTTTTTGGCCATCAGACTAAACGCTTTGTTTGGCTTAAGCCAAGCATTGCATATCATCAAAAACACACCATCCCTAATGTGAAGCATAGTGGTGGCTACATTTTGCTGTGGGGATGCTTCTTCTTAGCAGCCCTGGAAAGGTTGTGAAGGTAGAGGGTAAAATGAATGCAGCAACATGCAGGGAAATCCTGGAGGAAAACCTGATGCAGTCTGCAAGAGAACTGCAACTTGGGCGAAGATTTGTTTTCCAGCAAGACAGTAGCCCCAAGGCTACACAGAAGTTGCTTAAAAACAACAAAGTTATGTCCTGGAGTGACCAAGTCAGTGACCTAACCTCAATCCAACTGAGAATTTGTGGCTGGATGTGAAAAGAGTCATGCTCTCATAATCCCCATGCAATCTGACAGAGCTTGAGCAGTTTTGTAAAGAAGAATAAGAAAAAATTGCTGGTCTAGATGCTCAAAGCTGATAGAGACCTATCTACACACTCAAGTCACTCAAGTAATTGCTGCCAAAGGTGCATCTACTAAATACTGGGTTGAAGGGGGTGAATACTTATGCAAACGATTATTTGGTGTTTTATATTTGTAATTAATTCAGATTACTTTGTAGAGATCTGTTTTCACTTTGACACGAAAGAGCCTTTTCTGTTGATCAGTTTTTTAAAAAACAAATTATATCCACTGTGATTCAATGTTGTAAAACAATAAAACATGAAAACTTCTGGGAGGATTGAATACTTTTTATAGGCACTGCATACATACACTTTTGACGTGCTATCTATCAATAAGAGTTGGGTAGTGGGTTCAATAACTTCTAAATTGTCATCTTGAGATAATGAGCCTTTGCTAGCTTGCTGCCCTTGCATTACACCACTGTCTGTGAATAAAAGTCAAGAATGAGACCCTGGAAAATGTGGGCCACTTGCCATACTCTGGAACTGATTCTCAACAAAGGCAGACATTGATGAAATTCACCATTCCGTCATATGTCAGCACAGTATTTGGCCATCTGAGGGAAAAGTGTTAGAAGATCAGATTTCAAATCTGTCTAATCTTTATTGCTCTGGATCATGGACTGATTACGACAGACAACTCGCAGCATTGTAGAGGCAATTTTGCAAAACTCCAAATTCACTGGTGAGATAAGTGAGACAATGTCAGTATCTGCTGGCCCATTGCCATGTCACACCTTGCTATTATTGGGTGCAGGTAAGTGTGTTGGAAATCTTGAGCAACACACAAAATGCTGGAGGAACTCAGCTGGTCAGGCAACACCTAAGGAGGGAAATAAACTCGATGTTTTGAGTTGCAACCTTTCATCAGAACTGCAGTGATGGCTGACTGATGGGTTGACCTCATTTTGAGCCCAACATCACTGTGGTTAATTTATGAACAATCATGGCAAACTATCAGCAGGTAGGAAAAAAACAATTCAAGTACCCTGGATATGCTCAAAGCTGTCTTGGAAAAAGTAACATTTCCACTGATTTGTGTTCATCCCTGTCCTCTGACCATTCAAAATGGAAAAGGAACCTTAAGGATCATATTAAGAATCATGACCCATTCAGCAGGAGAAAATGGTAACCGAGCATAAATGATAGAGGAAGTATGTACTCTCTGATCAAGATCCATCTCCTTCCCCAATTATGATAGTCTGTGAATTCCACATTGATTTCATCAGCCAGCTTAGAATGAATAAAACTCAACTAGAAGTGAGTTGCCTTCATCTACAAGGAGTTATCTAACAAGGGAAGATGGGCAATGAGTTCCATAATTTAGATACCAGAGTCTCACAAATAATATATGATATATCAGTACTACTTAAGCTGGTTTCTTTTTTCTGTCATCCATTGTGGAAGCATACAGTAATACATAATGTCACTCACATAGATTCAGAGGATAAAGAAAAATAATCACCAAATGGTTGAGGTTATAATCTGTTTTTGATTCTTGATTAATTTTAAATGTCTGCCTGATGTAATTTGTCATAAATATCCAGTATATTTTTGCAAATAAAAGGGTTTTCAAACACCATGTACAAATTCAAAGAAAAATTATAATTTGTCTTATGTAATCTGTTGCAATGGAGTTTTGGTTTTTTTGAGTTCAATGTTTTAAAATAAAGAAAATATTGCAGTAAGTTGAATAGCTGAATAAACAAAAGATCTTATTTTTCTAATCCCTTAAAGTTTGAATTTTCTGTTTCCATTGCAGATAAGGAATACCTTCTAATCGTCATCCAGAATCCAAGTGAATAAATTCAGAATGGATATCTAAAAGACATCAAGGATAGCATTCAGCTGTTAGACTAACACTTTAATAATTTAATAGTGAAAAGTGAATTTGTAAACAGAGGTTATGAACCAGAAGTTTGAATTAATGATTTTTTGTTTTAAAATAACTTAAAACAATAAACAGTAATGCCATGTAGCCTGTCCTCACTTTTGTCTTTTTCATTATTTGCACTATAGGTTTAACACAGAAGCAAACCATTCAGTCTAATCAGAATATTGTTATGCTCCATCTGCAGCCTCCCCATCTTTCCTCATTAATGAGTTTTCTCAATCCTTTGGCATGGATTAGATGGGCTGAAGGTCTGGTTTCTGTGCTGTAGTGTTCTATGATCCTAACTCTATTTAAATCTACCTGCATAACCCTCTAACTTTTAACTTCATTATGCTTGTTCAACCAAAACTCCATCAGGTCTTTATTAGATCATCTACCTACCTTCTTGGGAAGGAAAATGTTGCAAATGGTTGATTTCCCCCCCCCCCCCCCCCACCCCGATATGTACATGGTTGCATTTTTAGTATAATTCCTGTAAATCTTTTCTGCACTGCTTCTATTTCCTTTTCATTAGTGACAACACAGCACCCAATCATTCCTAACCACAATTGAAGAAAGGTCTAGTGTAAGTTCCCTATTTTAAAATCCTGCTCTTCCAGAAATAAATCCTTATGCTTGCTTTACTCTCATCATTCCCTGTAAATTACCAGTAATTTAGCTTTGAGTGAATGGTCTTTCTGTATAGCATGATGCCCTTATTCTTCTATCCCTTCTAGGCTTGTAATTTGCAAGTAATCAACAAGGTCCCGAACTCTTCCTAGGTCGTGACTACCCTGTATTCATCCTCACTTGCATGTTAAGTTTATTAATGCGCTCTTGTAATCTGTTGCATTTTTCCTGTGTTGACTAATTTCTGCAATTTTGTATCCTCTGCAAATATAATATTTGCTCATATTTTCAAAGTCTAAATTATCATTGTGAATTGCAAACATTGTGAAACTTTGTGCACCTTGTTCCACTGTAGTAGCTACACTGGCTGTCTGTATTAAAGTCAGATAGTAATTCATCCTATTACTTCTACCCTGTCTCTGCATTCTCTGAACTGGGTCATTAGGTTTCTTATAGAGTTATAAAGCACAGATATAGGCCACTTAGCCCAACTTCTTCAGCCCAATCAAGATACCAAACTAATCTCATCCCATTTGACTGCATTTGGTCCTTCTTTTGCTAAACCTTTCCTATCCATATACCTGTCCAAAATGTTTCAAACATTCCAATTGCACATGCCTCTACCACTTCCACTGGCAGCTCCTTCTATGCATCCACAAGCCTCTATATGAAAATAATTGCTCCTCAGGTCCACTTTAAATCTTTGTAGTCTCATCTTAATCCCATGCCCTTTAGCTTTAGACTCTCCTACCCCTCTGCCTTCTTTGCTCCAAGGAAAATAATCCTAGCCTAGTTAATCGCCTTATAAATCAAACCCGCCAGTACAGGGCACCTCCTGCTGCATCTTTTCTGCACCCACGTCGTTGGATCACATTTTCCTATAGCATAGCAATCAAAGCTGTACAAAATATTCCAAGAGTGGTCTAATCAACAAATTGTACAACTGCAACATGCCACTCCATCAATGCTGGAGTTGGTGAAGGTAAATATGTAATCACCACCTTCTCTACTGCATTGCTACTTTTATTCTCCATTGGACAACAGTCCCCAAAAACCTTGTCATTCACTATGTACGTTCTGGCCTGGACTAATTTCCCAAAATGTATTACTGTACTTGGTTCCTACCAGAGTTAATTCCATGTCCTCACTTTCAAACGAACATTTCCTTTTGAAATCCATGCTGAGAATTGATTATCATGTTACTTCTGTCCAAATTTTCTATTCTTTAGTCGGGTTTCCAATATCTTCCTCCCACCCATATTAAGCTGATGAATCTGTGATTTCCAGGGCATGGTTCTACCTCTCATATAGTTATGCGGGATAGGAGTTGGTATATTATTGGGATATGTACTGAGGTACAGTGAAAAGCTTGTCTTGAATACTATTTTTACAGATTTACACAGAGGTCAAGAGTCCATCTCATCATAATTAAGGAACCATTTAATGTCTTATAACAGCAGAGTAAAAGCTGTCTGTGAGCCTGGTAGAATGTGTGTTCAAGTTTTTTTTATCTGCTACAAAAGGAGGAGAGAAGATGAATTTCCAGGGGGTGTAGAATTTTGATTATGCTGGCTGCTTTACTGAGGCAGCGAGAAGCATAGACAGGCGCTATGGAGAGGAACCTGGTTTCTGTGATGTACTGTGTTAGAGAGACAACTCTCAAGTTTCTTCTTGTCAGGTGCAGAGCAGTTGCCATACCAAGATGCTAGGTACCCAGACAGTATGGTTTTTGTGGTGGTTCAATAAAAATTGGTAAGGATTAATGGGCCCATTCCAAGATTCTTTAACCTTCTGAGGAAGAAAAGGAGTTGGTGAGCTTTCCTGGCCATGACATCTACGTGGTTGGACTAGGGCAGGCTATTGGTGATGTGCACTCCTTGGAACCTGAAGCTCTCAACCATCTTAACCTCAGCATCATTGGTATAGACAGGAGCAAGTGCGCTGAAGTCAATTAAAGTTCTTTTGCTGACATTTAGGGAAAGTTTGTTGTCATGACACCGTTACTAATCTCACAATCTCCTTCCTGTTCTTCTTCCTATATGTTACTAACCTTTGGATAATTATAAAATATGTGTAGTCATTTTCTATTTCCTTAAATTCTTTTAAGGATTTTTTTTTATGATTACTTCACAAAACCATCTATCTGCAAAGGTTTTATCCTCTGCGTATATGATTGGTTTATTTAATGGAATCCCCTTTTGTATTTTAAATCCATTTATTCTCATCATCAAATGCCATGTCCACCTTCTCCATCTCCCTGGTGAACACTAATGTAAAATAATGACTTAGTATTTCTGCATCTCCCTGTTGCAACCAATTTGTCCCTACTTTATTATTTATGTATTTGTGAAATATTTTGCTAATTTAACATTCCTTGATGTTTTCAGGATCTTTTTGTCTTTATTTAATTTTTGACTGGTATTCTATCTATGGGCTGTTCTGCAGTCTACAATAATAAGTACTTTATTGATCCGGAGTGGGAAATTCTTTCATCACAGCAGCAACATTTAAAAGCACACTTAGCAGTGTCCAGACTTAACTAATAATAAAGTACAGAATAATAACATACACAATAATAATTTACCAATGTGCAATAATTTGCAATAAAAATGTACGAAATAATAAAACAGACAATTGTACTATAATGTGTTCTCCTGTTGCATATCTTTATTGCACTTAGTAGGAAAGATTCGCTGTCACAATCCCCGTGACAGCGGAGCTGATTGAGTCTGTTCGAAAGGGTGCTCCACTGCATATTCAGTAGGTCATGGAGAGGATGTGCCAGATTATCCATAATGGATGACAGTTTGTTTAGTGACTTCCTCTCCACCACTAAATCAATAGAGTCCAGGTTGTAGCCAAGGATGGATCCATCCCTTTTGAAAGAAGACGGCACTCGCTACAACAGACTGGTAAAACATCTCCAACACCCTGCTGTACACATTGGAGGACTTAAGCTTCCTTAAAAAATAGAGTCTGCTCATCCCCTTCTTGTAACCAGCCTTGGTGCTGGTTTTCCAGTCAAGTCTGTTGTGGAGGTGAACACCTTTTTTCTTTGTCCCCAGTTGTTCCCTTATCATTATTCATCTTGTATTTAGTTTGTCATTTTAGACATTCCAATTCTATCCCATTTATGTTATTCCACATACTCAACCGTATTCCACCTCCTGGACTTTTTCCTACCTTTTCTAACTGGTATACTGCATTATACCAAATAAAAATCAAGAGTAACCTTACTTTAATAAAGTAATCTTTGGTTATTAATGTATGTTTGTAGTTATGATTCAACAATTAAACTATAAATAGTTTTTACAGTTTTGCAGTTCTAGATTAAACCAGAGATCTCCTAGAGTCACACAGTGTAAAAAAAAAGGTGGTAGTTCAGCCCAATTCATCCATGCAGACTGCAAGATAGTCTCATTTTGTATGCATTTAGCCCATAGCCATCTAAACCTTTCTTATCCATGTACTTACCTAGATGGATTTTAAATGTTGCTAATGTGCCTGTCTTAACTATCTCATTCCAATACACACCCACCTTTGTATGAAGAAGCTGCTGCTGATGTCCCTTTTAAGCCACTGGGCTCTGATCTTAAATATATACCCATTTTGTTTTTTGTTTGTTTTTAGTATTGCCTTCCTGCGAAAAAAAAAAGGTGCTTTCACCCTTTCTATGCCGTTCATGATTTCATATACTTTTATCATCGCCCCTTAATCTTCTACATTCCAGGGAATAAAGTCCGAATCTATGCACCCTTTCCTTCTAACTAACTACTCTAGAATGAAACAGGGTAGAGAAAAAGCAGCTTCCATAATCCCAGTTTCAAAGGTTAAAATAAATTTATATCAAAGTACATACTGTATCTGTCACCTTACACTGCCATGAGATTCATTTTCTCACAGTTTAACAAAATTACAGTAGAATCAGTGAAAAATTACACAAACAGCTCCCAGCCCTTCAAAATTTGAGGAAACAAAGATCTGGCACTTAGCAGTGGTTTGAGGTAGTGCAGTGGTTCCCATCCTGTGGTCTACTGGGGTCCATGGCATAATTAAGGTTGGAAACCCCTGAGATAGTGGATTAGCAGCTTTGTTTAGTCACTCTCTTATGGACTTAAAACAGCACCCCTTCACCCCTCTATTTCTCCATATTGCCCACTCAAGTTTTTTTTGCTAGGTAGACAATAGACTCCATGCTGTTTATATCACATGTAAGCAAAGACGTGCTTATACAAGCACATGATCTTAAATGCATTCTTTGCATCTGTATTTACTTGGGAGAGAGACAAAGACTCTATAGAAGTGAAGCAAAGTGCCATTGACTTCATAGACTCTGTTATACAGAGTGCAGAAGAGGAGGTGTTTGTTGTTCTGAAGCAAATCAGAGTGGAATAATCCCCAGGGCCTGACAAGGTGTTCCTTCAGATCCTACAAGTGCAAGTGCAGAAATTGCTGGGGCCTTAGCAGAGATACTTAAAACATCCTTAGCAACAGGAGAGGTACTGAAGGATTGGAGGAAAGCCAATGTTCTCTCACAGTTTAAAAAAGATGCTCTAAACAGAAACTAGAAAATTATAGGCCAGTGAGTCTGATGTCATTTGCGGGAAAGTAATTGAGGTATCCTAAGGGACCAGATATATAAGAATTTGGATAGACATGGACTGATTAAGGATAGTCAGCATAGCTTCATGCGTGATAGATTGTTTTCTACGTGGACTAAGGCAGCTGACAAGGTCCTGCATGGGAGACTGTTCGAGAAGGGTCAGTGGCTCCGCATTCAGGATGAGATAGTAAATTGGATTAGACATTGGCTTTGTGGGAGAAGCCAGAGAGTGGTAGTAGAGGGCTGCCTCTCTGACTTGAGGTGTGCCACAGGGATTGGTGCTGGGTCCTTTGTTGTTTATCATCTATATCAATGACCTGGATGATTATGTGGTTAACCGGATCAGCAAATTTGTGGATGATACCAAGACTGGGGGTGTAGTGAACAGTGAGGAGGGCTATCATGGCTTGCAGAGGGATCTGCATCAATTGGAAAAACAGGCTGCAAAAGAGCAGATGGAATTTAATGCAGACAAGTGTGAGGTTTTGCTCTTCAGTATGACCAACCATGGTAGGTCTTACACAGTGAATGGAAGGGCACTGAGGAGTGTAGTAGAACAGAGAGATCTGGGAATACAGGTACATAATTCTTTGAAATTGGCATCACAATTAGATAGGGTCAGAAAGAAAGCTTTTGGCACATTGGATTTCATAAGTAACTGTATTGAGTCCAGAAGATGAAATGTTTTGGTGAAGTTTTATAAGACATTGGTGAGGCCTAATTAGGAGTATTGTGTGCAGTTTTGGTCACCTACTTGCAGGAAAAATGTAAATAAGATTGAAAGAGTACAGAGAAAATTTACAAGGATATTGTGGGTCTGGAGAACCTGAGTTACAGGGAAAAATTGAATTGGTTAGGACTATATTCTTTAGAACACAGAAGATTGAGAGGAGATTTGATAGAGGTATACAAAATTATGGAAGGTATAGATAGGGTAAATGCAAGCAGGTTTTTTTCCACTGAGGTTGGGTGAGACTGGAACTAGAGGTGATGGGTTAAGGGTGAAATGTGAAAATGAGGGGAAATTTCTTCACTCAGAGGGTTGTGTGAGTGTTGAATGAACTGTCAGCACAAGTGGTCCATGCAAGCTCCATTTCAATGTTTAACAGCACCTTGGATAGGTACGTGGATGGAAGGGATATGGAGGGCTATGGTGGCAGTGCAGGTCATTGGGAATAGGCATCTTAAATGGTTTTTGGCATGGACTAGATGGGCCAAAGGGCCTGTTTCTATGACTAAGCTAAAATTCTAAATTTATTCTTAACTGGATTGTCTGATAGGAATTTTTGCTGATGTTCTGGTTTTGTCTGCAAGGTAAATTTTGTGCCAAAATATGTGCAAATTTCAATAAGAGAATTTACAATCTTGAGATGTTTCTTGGCAAATATGAAAATCTTCACCATTGAGGAGGAGGGTATTCAGGTTTGCTGAGGAGTGGAACAACAAACGTCATTTTGTTAAGTGGCAGGTAACTTAACAACATTTGTTTTTTATCTCAGTAAAGGAATGGCTGTTGAGTACAAATTATTGAAGTTTCACGCTGGGCAGTTACGTACATTAATGTTTCTTGGTTCTAGTCTTTCCCTTCTCAATTGGAAAAAAATTAAACAAGATAATTTATATGGGAAATAGTGTTATCTATGTTAGTCCTAGTGAGTAAAAAAAAAGTAAAAATTAATTTCTATATTTGGGTTCTCCAAAAGATAAATGTAGTTTTAAATAATTTACACTTCATGACTTTATCTTTGTTTTCTCAGGGGAGAAAATACTCGAATCATAAAATAAAAGAGAATTGTACTACTACTTTTTATAATTGACCAGCCGTTTAGCATACTTGGCTCCATTCGCTTTGGACTTATGACTGTGTAGCTAAGTACAGCTCCAATGCCATATTTAAGCTTGCTGATGGCACCATTGACATGAGCTGATTCAAAGGTGATGATCAATCAGCTTATAGGAGGGAGACTGAAAATCTGGCTGAGTGATGCTACAACAACAACTTCTTACTCAATGTCAGCAAGACCAGGACTTTTGCATTTGCAGCTTGTTGTCTTTTGCACACTGGTTGTCCACCTTGTTGGTGCAGTCTTTCATTGATTCTATTATGGTTATTGGACTTATTGAGTATCCCTACAAGAACATTAATCTTAGGGTTGAATATGGTGACACATATGTACTTTGATAATAAACTTACTTTGAACTCTGAGCTTTGAATTCCTGTACAGGCAGTCAATGTTAAATGGACAATCTCTGACTGATTGGTTGATTTCCTCGCATTTATACGTCCTTGCCCCTAGGAAACCTCCAGCAGAGCAAACACGAAACTTAAACAGAAACTGGCACCGACCTGACCAGATGAAGGGCGGCGTCTGCTCAAAGTGTCGACATTTTATTCCCCTCCAGAGATGCTGCCTGACCTGCTGAGTTCCTCCAGAATTTTGTGTTTGTTGCTCGAGATGTTAGTTCACCAACTCTGTCTACCATCAAAGTGGTTTTGACCCACAACAACATTATATCTGACATCCATTGAATTATCTCCCTGGTTCCTGTTTAAAGTCAGGACAGGTATCTGCTAATCTTCTTATATTCTTATATAATACTGTACAAAAGCTTTAGGTTTGTATATGTGTGCATGTGTGTATATATAGCTAGGGAGCCTAAGACTTTTGCACAGCACCATGGTATTGTACTGTACCATAAAAAATTGACATATGCAAATGAGATGAATATGGTAGTGCTGCACAAAGGGAGTTTAAACTAGAGTTGCAGGAGGATGGGAACCAGAATGACAGAACAGATAGTGGAGGCAGATGCTGTTAAGGCCTCAGATGAAGTCAGGAATCAAAAGGTTGAACATGGTGTGACTAATGTCCTGAGCTGTGAATATTTCAAAGCAAGAAGTATCATAGGAAGGGCAGATGAGCTCAGAAGGTGTATCAACAGCTGGAATTATGATATTGGAGCTATTAGTGAGAAGGGCAGGACGTGCAACTCAGTATTCCCGGGTTCTGTTGTTTAGACGTAACAAAGCGGAAGGGATTAAAGGAGGAGGGATGGTGATACTAGTCAAGGAAAATATCAAGGCAGTGCTCAGTCAGGACAGACTGAAGAACTTGTCTAGAGAGGGATCATGGGAGGAACTGAGGAATAAGCAAAGTATGACCACATTAGTGAGAGCTATATTATAGACTACCCAACAGTCTGAGTGATTTAGAGGGGCATATTTGTGGCAAGATCGCAGACTGTTGCAAGAAACATAAGGTGTAATATTAGGTGATTTTAACTCTCCATGTATTGACTGGAACTACCATATTATAAAAGGACTAGATGGGATAGAGTTTGGCAAATGTATTCAGGAAAGTTTCCTTAATCAGTACATAGAAATCCCAATGAGAGAGTGTGCGATACTTGATCTGCTATTAGGGTACGAAACAGGGCAGGGGTGACAGGAATTCACATAGGAGAACACTTTGCACCTTGCAATCACAATGCCATTAGTTTCAAAGTAAATATGGCAAAGGATAGGTCTGGTCCAGAGGTTGAGGTTCTAAATTTGAGAAAGGCCAATTTTAATGGTCTGAGAAAGGATCTGGCAAGTGTGGATTGGGATGGCTGTTTTCTGGCAGTGTACTTGGAAAGAGGGAGGTCTTCAGAAGTGAAATTTTCAGGGTACAAAGCTTGTTTGTGCCTGTTGGAATCAAAGATAAAGATTATAGGCATAGGGAATGTTAGTTTTTAAGAGATATTGAGGCCCTGCTTAAGAAAAAAATGGAGGTGCCTAGCAAGTATATGCAGGTAGAAACAAATGAGGTGCTTATGGAGTATAAGTAATGCAAGAGAACACTTAATTAAGCAATCAGGAGGGCTAGAATGCATGAGATTGCCCTAGCAGAGAAGGTGAAGGAGAACCCCAAGGGATTTGACAGATATATTAAGAGCAAAAGGATTGCAAGGGACAAAATTAGTCTTCTGGAAGATCAGAATGTTAATCAATGCGTGGAGCTGAAAGAGATGGGAGAGATCTTAAATGAATTTTTTGCATCTGTATTTTCTCAGGGGATGGACAAAGAGTCTATAGAAGAGAGGCAAAGTGGCACCAACTTCATGGACCCTGCACAGATTACAGAGGAGGAGGTGTTTGCTGTCTTGAGGCAAATTAGGTTGGATAAATTCCCAGGGTCTGAACAGATTGAATAGGATGGGACTTCATTGCTTGGAACTTAGAAGATTGAGAGGAGATTTGATAGAGGCATACAAAATTATGAGGGGTATAGAAAAAACAGGCTTTTTCCACTGAGTTTGGATGAGACTACAACTAGAGTCATGGGTTAAGGGTGAAAGGTGAACAGTCTGAGGGAAACATGAGGAGAAATGTCTTCACTCAGAGGGTCGTGAGAGTGTGGAACAAGCTGCCAGAGCAAATGGTGCATGTGACCTCGATTTCAAAGCTTAAGAGAAGTTTGGGTAGGTACATGGATGGTAGGAGAATGGAGAGCTATGGTCTGGGTGCAGGTCGATGGGAGTAGGCAATTTAAATAGTTCAGCACAGGTAAGATGGGATGAAGGGCCTATTTCTGTGCAGTACTTTTCTCTGACTCAATGACTCTATATGTGAGTGATCATAAACTTGATTCTGATATGGGTCTCTATTGTGGACTGAGAGTGAGAAGGGAGCAGGGAGAGGGGAATCATGGTTTGGAAAAGGAGAAGGGAGAGAGGAGGGAGTGCAAAACACCAGAGAGACATTCTGTAATGATAAACAGACCAATTGTTTGGTATCAAATGACCTTGTCTGATGTTTCTAGGCTGAGTGTGTCTGCACCCACACCACCCCTGCACCTGGCTGTCCTCTCTGCTACCTGTCCCACATGCTTCTGCAGTGCTACACCCTCACCATTATCAACATCCTTTGCTCCTGCAGATTTACAAACTCATTGTCTGCTTCACATTGACAAATATAGGACTGCGCAAGATTCTTAGGCACCCTAGAAATGCAGTATATATGTGCCTAAGACTTTTGCACAGTACTGTACTGCAACAACAACAAGGGTTCATTCCGAAGTCTTAAGAGACTACAGATGCTGGGATCTGGAGCAAAGACAAACTACTGGAGGATCTCAGCAGATGAAGCTGTATCTGTGGGGTAGAAGGAATTGTCAACATTTAGGGTCAAAACTCTGCATCGTATCTGAGAGTGGAGAGGGAAAATAGCCAGTAAGAGGAGGAAAGAAGTGGTGAGACAGGAGCCTCAGGTGATTGGTAGATTGAGGAGGGATGAAGGATGATGGGCAGGTCGAGCTAAGGAAGAGAGGGGAGGTGTGTAGTTGGGAGACAAAGGCAAGTGGATAGAGGCGGGGAGAAGAAAATGATAAAGCCCGACTGAGAGAGGAAGGAAAGGGGAGGTGTTGGTGGAGACAGCTACTGGTTCACCAACTCCCTCCGCTCAGCAATCTCCTTGAGCTCTTGTCTCACCACTTCCCTTCTCCTTAACTGTCACAATCCAAGTTCCCGGGCAGTCGAAGGTGCCTGCAGCTCCGTATCCAGCAAGTCCGTACTGCCGGTTTCCCAAACACTCGTTTGTATAAACAGCCTGTACTTAAGTCAGGCCTTTGTAAGCCGAAGAGGACTTGTGCTCTGTCCTATAAAAGAAAATCTGAAAAACAGTTGGTGTGTTGATGAGTGAAATTTGCAGCCTGATTTCAAGCATCCCTCCACATCATCTGCATTATATGACTAGTAGACACTGACATGCACCCAGTGGCCACTTTGTTAGCTACACCCGTACACCTGCTCATTAAAGCTAGCAGGAAAGCAGCAGTAATTCAAATAACCACGCGTTACAACAGTGGCATGCAGATGAGCATCTCAGAAGGCACGGCACATCAAACCTTGAAGTGGATGGGCTACAGCAGCAGAAGACCATGCAGATACACTCACTGGCCACTTTATTTGGTACAAGGGGTACCAAATAAAGTAGCCACTGATGGTAGGTGTTTATTTATGGAAGCTTTTCTATTTTTATCACCACATCCTCTTTTTATGGTGTATCAAATTAAAATAAAACCGTTTTCAACAACCACCTTGAACTATAATGTTGAAATCCACTTAACTTTAACAACTGCTGTCCATAATAGTAAGTAGTTCTATTTAAAGTCCGAATCAAATGCAACTGATGAGTGTTAATCACAGTTCAAAAGTTCAAAGTAAATTTATTATCAAATTGCATAAACATTACCATATACAACCCTTGCGGGCATACACAGTATAGAAACATAGAAAACCTACAGCACAATACAGGCCCTTCGGCCCACAAGGTTGTGCCGAACATGTCCCTACCTTAGAAATTACTAGGCTTACCTATAGCCCTCTATTTTTCCAAGCTCCATGTACCTATCCCAAAGTCTCTTAAAAGACCCTATTGTATCCGCCTCCACCACCTTTGCCAGCAGCCCACTCCACGCACTCAGCACTCTCTGAGTAAAAAACTTACCCCTGACATCTCCTCTGTACCTACTCCCCAGCACCTTAAACCTGTGTCCTCTTGTGGCAACCATTTCAACCCTGGGAAAAAGCCTCTGACTATCCACATGATCAACACCTCTCATCATCTTATACACCTCTATCATGTCACCCCTCATCCTCCATCGCTCCAAGGAGAAAAGGCCGAGTTCACTCAACCTATCCTCATAAGACATGCTCCCCAATCCAGGCAACATCCTTGTAAATCTCCTTTGAACCCTTTCTATGGCTTCCACATCTTTCCTGTAGTGAGGCGACCAAAATTGACCACAGTACACTCAGTGGTGTCTGACCAGGGTCCTATATAGCTGCAACATTACCTCTCGGCTCCTAAATTCAATTCCACAATTGATGAAGCCTTCTTAACCACTGAGTCAGCCTGCGCAGCTGCTTTGAGTGTCTTATGGACTCGAACCCCAAGATCCCTCTGATCCTCCACACTGCCAAGAGTCTTACCATTAATACTATATTCTGCCATCATATTTGACCTACCAAAATGAACCACTTCACACTTATCTGGGTTGAGCTCCATCTACCACTAATCAGCCCAATTTTGCATTCTATCAATGTCCCGCAGTAACCTCTGACATCCCTCTACACTATCCACAACACCTCCAACCTTAGTGTCTTCAGCAAACTTACTAACCCATCCCTCCACTTCCTCATCCAGGTCATTTATAAAAATCACGAAGAGTAAGGGTCCCAGAACAGATCTCTGAGGCACTCCACTGGTGACCAACCTCCATGCAGAATATGACCCGTCTACAACCACTCTTTGCCTTCTGTGGGCAAGCCAGTTCTGGATCCACAAAGCAATGTCCCCTTGGATCCCATGCCTCCTTATTTTCTCAATAAGCCCTCATGGAGTACCTTATCAAATGCCTTGCTGAAATCCATATACACTACATCTACTGCTTTTCCTTCATCAATACGTTTAGCCACATCCTCAAAAAATTCAATCAGGCTCGTAAGACACGACCTGCCCTTGACAAAGCCGTGTTGACTATTCCTAATTGGATTATACCTCTCCAAATGTTCATAAATCCTGCCTCTCAGGATCTCCTTTTATCAATTTATCAACCACTGAGGTAAGACTCACTGGTCTATAATTTCCTGGTCTATCTCTACTCCCTTTCTTGAATAAAGGAACAACATTCGCAACTCTCCAATCCTCTGGAACCTCTCTCGTCCCTATTGATGATGCAAAAATCATCACCAGAGGCTCAGCGTTCTCCTCCCTCGCCTCCCACAGTAGCCTGGGGTACATCTCATCTGGGCCCGGCAACTTATCCAACTTGATGCTTTCCAAAAGCTCCAACACATCCTCTTGCTTCACCTGGCACGTTCCACCCTCCCCCCACCTTCTTTATAGGGCCCCTGCCCCCTCCTTCTTCAGTCCTGATGAAGGATCTTGGCCCGAAACATTGACTGCTCATTTCAACAGATGCTGCCCGACCTGCTGAGTTCATCCAGCTTGTTTGTACGTTTTGATTTGACCACATGCTTAATATCTACATGCTCAAGCTTTTCAATCTGCTGCAAGTCGTCACTATTATCACCAAGATCCTTTTCCATAGTGAATACTGAAGTAAAGTATTCATTAGGTATCTCTCCTATTTCCTCCGGTTCCAGACACACTTTCCCACTGTCACATTTGATAGGTCCTATTCTTTCACGTCTTATCCTCCTGCTCTTCACATACTTGTAGAATGCCTTGGGGTTTCCCTTAATCCTGCCCGCCAAGGTTTCTCATTGCCCCTTCTGGCTCTCCTAGTTTCCTTCTTAAGCTTTTCTTTTCTTCTTGACCAGATTTATTACAGCCTTTATACATCACGGTTCCTGCACCCTACGATAACATCCCTGTCTCATTGGAATGTACCTATGCAGAACTTCACACAAATATTCCCTGAACATTTGCCACATTTCTTCCATACTTTTCCTTGAGAACATCTGTTTCCAATTTAAGCTTTCCAATTTCCTGCCTGATAGCCTCATAATTCCCCTTACTCCAATTAAACGCTTTTCTAACTTGTCTGTTCCTATCTCTCTCCAATGCTATGGTAAAGGAGATAGAAATATGATCACTATCTCCAAAATATATATCCAAAAAACACAATGGAATCAATGAAAGACTGCGCCCAGCAGGATGAACAAACAACCAATGTACAAAAGACAACAAACTGTGAACGCAAAATAATCATAATAAATAAGTATTGAGTACATGAGATTTTTAGTTGATAAACTTTCCCATATGTTCTTTACAGAACTATTGCCGAGGAACTGTTGACCTCAAAAACACTTAAGGATATGAAGTTAAACCATTGGTGAATTAATCAGTACTGTAGGATTGAAAAGTAGAATTTAAAAGAGAAAATAATTAACGTTTTCTCGTCACATTTAATAATAGAGTGCCTCTCTTGAACTGAGTCATTTTCTCGAAGTTTCCTGGTATTTGCATTCTCAATGGGCGGGCTCTTTACTGGGAATGCACAGTTGGAAAATTTTACCATGCCATGTATTCCTTGGCAGCCCGTTAAGAGTCGATTCAAAGAACTGAAAGTTAAAGAAAACAGTCATTTGCCTGAGCAAAATGATACTTCAATAAAACTATTTTTAAGTTGCTTTCCCAATGGCACAGAAAGTAAACAGTGTTCCTCTGGTATCGTAAAAAACTGTGAAGATTAACGTATTCCAAATCCCTGTTCCTAGCTGAGGTAGAAAAACTCGCATGGATCGGAAGCAGAGTGCAAGCACCAAGCTCCAATGCACTTGGGCAGAGGAAGACGAAAGCAAGTTGCTAGAGAGCATGCACTGTGGAGTTTTTGGAGGGGGCTGGGTAGATTTCTCTATGAACAGAGAATAATATAGCTTGGAACCCTTTTAGCACATCGTTTTTATATCAAAATGTCAACCAAATGAGACCCACATCTGGCTGTTTGCCCATATCTCTGCAGCTTTTCTTCTTTTAAGTATTTATCCAATTTCATTTGAAGCTCCCATTGAACCTGTTTCCATTATTCACCACCTTGTCCATTCTAAATCCAATGCATTCACTGTATGAAAATGTTCTTCCTTGTACTGCCTCATCATAAGTTCATTTGATATGGTTATCAGCACATCAGCCTCTGGAGGTTCCTTCAGTTTGTTATAGCCAGGGGTGGTAGTAGGGATAAGCTTCCACTATCTACTACATACTCCCAGTGACATGCGCCTCAAATAGCCTCTGACAACCAAGACGAGCTCCTGGCTTTCATGTGTTGCTTAGCTACTAAGCCTGGTGGAACCATTTCTGTTGACAGGAGAAGGGGCAAAGGTAGATTACTGGCTCCTTAAAACCAGTTGCTTCAGGTAGATTGGGCTTGTCAGCTATGGTTGGCAGCTCATTTAGGAGAAGGAAAATGCTGATCTCAAACCTGTGCTTACTTGCAGCTATACCCACTCATGGGGATTAAACCCTGAGGGGAAATCCGGAGCCAGAGCCCATAAGGCAGTCCTATTTTGAGGTCAATGCTGACTGGCAACTCCTGCAAATCCAAACTGGTGCCAAACTGTATCGATCTTTGCCATTGTTTTGGATTCATCAGCTGTGTGGAGAGGGGGAGCCTGCTGCATGGGCAACATCTTGCTTCCCATATCATACTGCCCAGGCAGCATACTAATTTGTGTATCACAAAGACAACTGGGACACAGTGGTCAACCCCAACCAATGGAGGGCCAAGCCACTGTGAGTTGTTTATCTTTTTTTCCAAAATTTGTTGTGATTACACAGACATCTGAACTCCGTTTTCAATCACCTCTGCTCTAAATAGAAAAAAACATGACTATAATCCCTCATTATTGGAACTTTCCCGGTAAATGAAAGATTGTAAGATACTGGAAACCTGAAATAAAAACATAAAATGATGGACATACACACCAGGGCAAATGGCATGTGAAGAGGAACAGAGGCCGTCTTTGAGGTTAGTGACAACCATCACTGACATTCTAGTGAATACCTTTTGCAAAATCTTTAAAATTTTCATTTAGCCATAAAAAGTAGTGCCTTGAATTGGAACAACTCAATAGATTGTACCTTGGTGTCCTAATTAGGTTGAACATTACTTACTGGCCACCAAGATGACTACAAACTTGTTGTGGTTGAAGGAGTGTGTGCCTCAATGGGCCGGAGAGCTATGTTGGCTGTCTCTTGGTAGGGTCACCCATGCCAAACAAGTGAAAGGCCAGACTAAGAGTGGTCTGCCAGTCCTTCAGGTTCAGAAGTTCAGCTCAAGGCTAACAACCCTGACTGGTAAAACAAAATAGTTATGGAAACAACAATAAAGTTTCCTTCTACATCTGAACGGGCAAGGATGGACAGATGGAGGACCTTCATTGCTGCCCGAAATGCCAGTAGGTCTAATGGGCAGTAAGTAGAACTTACCAGGTATATTATTCGTAAAATTGTAAGTCCTGTGCGTTTCATTAATTGCTTGATTAACCTGTCCTTCCACTTTCAAAGATTTTCACAGATCTTGTAAAATTGTGCATTTTTATTTATATTTTATCTTCTGCTGTTTACCAAAATGTAACATTGCAGTTATTTTGTATACAATGAATTCAGTTTTTCATGTACTTGGCATTCACCAGCTTATGCAATCTATTACTACCTTCCTCACTGTTCACGATATTTTCAAATGTTGAAAATTGTGCCTTGTTCCCACATCTCCAGGTCATTGATGCATATCAGAAAAATGAATAAGAATAGACACAAGAGGTACTGCAGATGCTGGAAATCTACAGCAATACACACAATGTGCTGGAGGAGCTCAGCAGATCAGACTGCATCTAAGGATAGGAGTAAACAGTTGACATTTTGAGCCGAGACCCTTCATCAGGACTGCATGGAATTTGGAGTGGTGTGTTAGCGTCACATGCAACAAAAAACAACATTCAGCAATGATAAAGAAAAACAATTATAAACAAAAAGATAGAGGTTAACTTTAAGCCATGGTATCATTACTGAACCTGAGAGAGCATTTGTCATCTGATAAGCAGGTATTATCTCAACATTTTATTTTCTGCACCTAGTCCTTTCAAGTACTATTCTCACGTCTTTAATCACTGAGGTTCCACAATCTACCAATATTTCTAAACTAGAGTCCAAAGGACATATTTTCATGTGAGGAATGAGGTGGCAGGAACTATACTCCTCACTGATTATGACATTAAGAAGAAAAAAAACAAGAAAAAATTGTGCACTCTTAAATCAATAAATCAAAAACAAGACAATGAACTAAAGGATTCAGCAGAGTGCCACTGTCTTGTTTTCAATCAGAACTGAAAGGAACTTTCTTCACATTGCATACAAAATTAACTAGATATTTTTTTCAGATGCACCAGATGGTTTCAATTCAAAACATTCAATCAATGTTAGCAAATATTCACCATCTACAAAATGGGTTCTACAATGCTGTGTTTTATGTAAATGTGAGTACTATAAAGGTCATTATGATGATCTAACAGAACTACTTATCACTGTAATTGCATATTGGTAGAATTATTTGTCCTTCCTTATACCAATAACTTAGCAAAGGCCCTCTTAATGTTGGTGTCTCAGAAGCTTGATAATATGTGAAACATATCACAAAGCTCCCTTCAACTCCCAATCATCACTTCATGGTAAAACTTCAATCCATATTTAATTTCATTATTTTTATCACTAATGATGAGCTGTTATTTGAAAACAATTCTAAGGATGTAACTTTCTTAGATAATGGGTAAAAATACTCCAATAGACAGAAAGTTGCTGATGCAAAGATCTTAAGGACATTTTTTTTTAGACCAAATCAGATCTATTGTTGTAACACTTCCATGACTGCTTTGCACGGAGAATCAAAAATTTCAAAGTAATTGTAGTTCTTGTTTTCATGTTTGCATTTTGTAAAGATAATTTGAAATGTTGATTTATGATGTGTTATCAGCTAATTTGATAATATTTTCCAGTCTTCAGCACAAGAGATTCTGCAGATGCTGGAAATCTTGAGCAACACACATAAAATACTGGAGGAACTCAGCAGGCCAGACATCATCAATGGAGGGTAATTAATAGTCGATGTTTTGGGCCAAGATTCTTCATCAGGACTGGAAAGGAAGGGAGCAGAAACCAGAATAAGAAGAGGGGGGGAACAACCTCCTTATTCTGGCTTACCAATCATTGGCCTGTTTGTATTCCTTCTTCTCCCCCAACATTCAAAGCATCTTCTATGGCATAATATTCAAAGACTGGTACTGAAATTATATGTGGCAAAATAAGTAAAGTGAAAACTAAAGGGTAGATTAGAAGTTTGACAGCAGGTTTATTAAAATTAATAATAAGCAGGTATAATTTCTGGGGCTTATGCCATGTACCAAAAAGGAACAAAAGTATTGTAAATTCATGAGCTGTGTGGGAAGCCTAAGTGCATTTTGGAACTGGATATTACAGGGAGTTCCATAGACAAAGCTTAAAACAATTAACTGATATACCATATGCAGCATTGGTAAGTGCACAGACAAGTACCGTATGTAAATACTAAAATTAATTATTCATTATCTCAATGGGTATTTCAATTCTGTCCCACATTGCATAACCACAGATTTTCTTGACATTTGCACATTGTAAAATATATAATAAGGATGAAGAAGTTTGCTCAGTATTTGATGCCCATTAATATCATGCAGTGAAATGATAATTTGGTCTGACAAAGTGGTTCAGCCCGAGTTTACAAGAGTATCTTTTCTGTGTCATTGTTGGTATTCCACTAGCACAATCTTCCTATGGCCACTACTAATTTAGAGCACTATAATTAATGGGCTTTTTTGCCATAATCACATATCCATGAGGTGGATTGAATTCATGCACTCATTTTAGTTACATTATTCCTAGCAGTTTATTAGAAAATAGTTATATATTTATTTGATAACATTTTCCAGTCTTATCTATGTAAGTGGCTTATATTCAAAAATGTAAAGCCCACGGCGCATACTTCTGACAGATTTTGACAAATATCTGAATAAAGTGCTTAATTATTTATAGTGTGTGACATTTAACACACTGTTGATGTAAGGTGTTATACTAAATGTTTGCTGTTAGTATGAAGCAAATTATGCTGCCACTACACAAGTACACTTCATAATCCATTTGAAATACACATCCTACTTGATTATGGGGCGAAGTGGTATGAAGCTTTGGACTCATATAGGGCTACCCTCTGACTTCAGATGCTAATTGAAGCATTGGTGCAAATCACTTTGCATTTGTACGAGAGCAGCAGTAAGTTTAATGGGGCACTTCTGGGCTGTGATATCTAATCACATATTTACAGAAGGTTAACATTGATGTGCCAGCACTTCTTGCAGAAGCTCTTAGAAATGCTTATGTCATTTTCAGACTTGATTATTTGAATGGGTTCCATTTCAGGATATCTGAGCAAAAAGATCTAAGCTGATACTTCAAAGTGCAAAGTAAATTGATTGTAGTCAACATTTGCCCAATGTCAGCGAAACGAAAGAGCTGATTATTGACTACAGAGGGAGGAAACTGGAGGTCAATATATAAGTCCTCATCGGGGGATCAGAGAGATTCAGCAACTTTTAATTCCAAGGTGTTATCATTTCAGAGGATTTGTCCTGGATCCAGCACATAAGTACCAATACTTTCAGTGCCTCTACTTTCTTCGAAGTTTGTGTGCTGGAGAGTATACTGACTAGTTGCATCGTGGCCTGGTATGGAAACACCAATGCTCTTGAATGGAAATGCCTCCAAAAGGTAGTGGATACAACCCAGTCCATCACGGCAAAACTAGCCCCCCATCATTGAGCATATCTACAAGGAATATTATCGCAGCATCATTATCAATGGCTTCCACTATCTAGCCCATGCTTTCTTCTCGCTGCTGCCATCAGGAAGAAGGTTGCAGGAGCCTGAGGTCCCACACGCTCTGATTCAGGAACAGTTATTACCCCTCAACCATCAGGCTCTTAAACCAGAGAGATAACTTCACTCAATTTCATTTACCCCAGAACTGAACTGTTCCCACGACCTGTGAATTCACTTTCTAGGACTCTACAGCTCATGTTCTCGATATTTATTGCTTATTTATTATTATTATGTATTTGGACAGTATTTTGTCTTTTGCTTATTGGTTGTTTGATGTGTGTGTGTGTGTGTGTGTGTGTGTGTGTGTGTGTGTGTGTGTGTGTGTGTGTGTGTGTGTGTGTGTGTGTGTGTGTGTGTGTGTGTGTGTGTGTGTGTGTGTGTGTGTGTGTGTGTGTATACACACAGTTTTTCATTGATTCTATTGTGTTTCTTTGTATTTACTGAGAATGCCCACAAGACAATGAATTTTAGGGCAGTATATGGTGATGTAAATGTACTTTGATAATAAATATACCGTACTTTGAATTTTAAAGTACGTCACCATATACTACACTGAGATTCATTTTGTTGCAAGCATTCTCTGTACATACTTCAGTGCAATAATTAAGGGATGCTGTATGATTCGAGATCGTAAGAGGTGGCATGTTTAAAATGTTGAAGCTCTGTCTCCTCTCAGCAGACAGAAGAGATTCCATACTTGTTGAAGAACAGTTGATTTATTACCAGTGTTTTGGACCGTTCATTCCCTCAGTCATCTTCACTGAAACAGAGTATCTAATCATCACTAGCGCAGCACAGAAACATAACAGGAGGTGCTACTGCCTCATAGCTTCAATGATATAAATTTAATCCTGCCTTCAAATATTGTTTGCATGGAGCTGCACATAGTCTGTGTGCATTTTTCATGGGAGTTCATTGTCATTCTTCATTAAGGGAATCTATCCTGGATTAAATATCCAGGATTAAATATGAGGATGAGGAGCTAGAAAAGATGGTGACAGCGGTTTTTGCAGACGCAGGTGACTTTCTCCAGTTTCTCCACAAAACAATTTATTCTTCTTCTCTTATGCCTTTCTTTTCTTTTCAAAGTGGTGGAGGTTCTGTTGGAGTCCATGGCCTACAGCTCTAACTACGATTCTCAGCAAGTGCTGAGTTTTTGGACTGGCTGTGCAGCCTAGCGATTTGCTATCTCAAGGAATGGCCTGGAGGATGTGTGTCATCTCTGTGGACAGTAGTGGCTCTGTAGACCGTTAAATTTGTTCTGATAAAAAATAGACTTGTGTGGGTAAAAACACTGGAACTGTTTTATTTACAGAATGGCTTCAGCTCGACCTACCCATTCACCAGCGTCACCTCCAGTTCCAGGTGAACCACCTGGCTTGCACATTGAGAATTGAAGTTCTTTATTATGTGAACACATAATAACACATCTGCCCCAATTAAAGAAAACAAACACAATAGTATGTCTTCATGAACCTACAAAACACGATAGTGCTTTCCAATAAAGATATTTACATTGGTTTCAATTGTACTAAGCAAATACAGTCCTTTATTCACTCATTCACTATCAATCCATCTCTGTGGTGGCTCAGTAATCCCTTTTAGATTGCTATTTGTTTCCGCAGATGTCTTGTTTTCACTTGCGGTGTTAATACCAGTGTCTTTTTGGGAACACTGATCAATGTGTTCATTTCTTTCACATCCTCCTGCCAAGATCCTATCTGTAGGCAGCAGTTCTTGTTCTTGCTGTGTGACCAGATGCCTTGTGCTTGGCCCCTCTGTTTCCGTATGCCTCATAATGGATTCCTGGACCACATCCATGTGATTAGTGAGTCTTTGCATGAGTTCCAAATGATCTTGTCTCAGTTCACAGAGCTCCTTCTGTTGGCTGTGTATCATAGAGAGCAACTCCTCCTGTTGGTTTGTTTTGAACTGGTACTGTTGTTCTGACCTTGGGGATTGCGTGGTCTCCCCATCTTTCTTTTCATTTTCCTCTTTAGCTTTGGCAAGGGATGTAGAGATATTTTTGATTTCCAGTCTTTAACTGGACGTTGATGAGAGACAGACTTTGAACCAAAGCTGTATGATGTGGAAACAAGACAGGCGTTTTCTTCATCACGATCACTCTGTTCAGTTAGCATCCTAGCTGTCATGCTGGTGTAGCTGGTACGGATGTCTATGGAAGATGGAATTCTTGTGCTTCTTTTGTATAAGCTCTCTGGAGCCCTCATGGGTGCTGTTATGAGTTTCTCGAATTACATCAGGTAAGCATCCGAGCCCCTCAAAGACATCTGCATGCTCCTTATTGAGTGTTGCCTGGTCACCTTTGGTCTGTGAAGTCAATACAAAAACTCTCTCCACCAGGTTGGGTCTTTTACATGCGATCGGACCTAATATTGGCTATACTCGCTTTTCAACAATGAGCAGCCACGTCTTTAGATGCTGCTCCTTGTGCTTGAAGGTCACTCTACAGCCCCCTTTTACTGGAATGTTCTCTACAGTATAGCCTGTCACTTTTAATTTCACTGGGTAAGTCTTTCTCTTTACTTTGAGAGTCTTGTAATTGTAACCAGGTGACCATTGAATATTACTTTTTATTGTTAAAGTGCACTTATGTATTCACCCTGGTAATGCTAAAATACCTGCCTGTGTCTTTAAGAATAAAAGGTGACATCATTATGCAAGTGTGCAATAGAAAGAAGAGTTACAATGTTCTAGAATGAACATTGAGTGTGAGGAGTACTGGTTGTATGGTGAGGAAAAGTGAATAATATTTGATAATATCCATGTAAATTCCTTTATACTTGATCTAGAATATCAGTAATTTGACAAGTTTTACATGTGGATGCTTTAGATTTTTGCAAGTAAGGTATCAGCGCTGGATGGTATGAAGTTCCTTATCGGCCTAGTAGGTTAGTCTCTCTAGTAATTTAACCACAGGGCAGTATAGAACAATAGAACATTACAGCACAGAAACAGGCCTTTTGGCCCTTCTTGGCTGTGCCGAACCATTTTTCTGCCTAGTCCCACCAACCTGCACCTGGCCCATCTCCCTCCACACACCTCTCATCCATATACCTGTCCAAGTTTTCCTTAAATGTTAACAGTGAGCCCGCATTTACCACTTCATCTGGCAGCTCATTATAACATATTGCAAAAATTTTTGTAAAGGTTTATTTTTTTCTTACTTTATTGTTTCATGATCAAATGTGATTGTAATGGAGTAATGTGAATGTGTTCATCTCTGTTCACATCGCGCGAGTGAGGAGAATTCGTTTCAGGGTTTAGCCTATATGAGTTAGGAAGTTAAGCACACCTGTGCCAAAGTAGGTATACCTCTTGGTTAAGATGAGATGTATTTATTCATATTTTTGATGTTGTGTATAAGGTACAGGGTTGGTGGGATTGTTTTTTAGAATTGCCACTACCATATTGGTTTTGTATATTTTGTTTTATTTATTTTCATACTGCATATGTAATAAGTAAATACACAAGTGTGTGGAATGAAATTAAACTGAGATTGTAACAGCAGGAACTGTGTTTTTTTAAAATCCAATTTGTTGTTTTTATTTTGGTACCCTCTTTCTGCATGAAAACATCTAAAAGAGATAAAGGAATTAAAGACCCAAAAGAGTATTTGTTGTTCTCAGTGTGTATTTTTTTCCCAGGCTACAAAATAATCATCCACAGACAACAGATTTATTCTTCCGGTGTCAAGCTTTAATGGAATTACTGTCTCATTCACTGTCACTAGAACAATCCATTCTGCTTTACCAGCACAAGCAGTCTGCAGAGAATCTACAAAGACTTCCTCCATTTCCTCATCAACCTTATGCACCCTTCCCTTAGTACCCCCAGCTTTGCAGCACCTTGCAAAAAGCTTCTCCTTCCACAATTATTACGGGACATTCCCTAAGCAGGACATGCCTTTGAGATATACCTACCTCCACCTTTGCTGTTTGAGCCTACCTCTTCGGTTTGCTACTGCCTTGTGCTTGCCCCCTCTGTTTTCACAGCATGCACTATTGTTTCTGCACTGGGCAGCTCTTTAGCCTGTGCTCGTGTGGTTTCCACCGCTCTAAATATTCACAGCCTTTTCTAATGTTAAGTCTTTTTCCTGGAGCATGCTTTCTTTGGGCTCGTTATCTGGGATTCCACAAAGTATTTTGTCTCTGACTAGTGAGTCTCTCAAGTCTCCAAACTCACAGGACTTACTCAGTGTGTGAAGCTCAGTTCACACACTGGTCAAAGCTGATCATCTGTTTCTGGTCACAGGAGGAGAACTTACATCTCTCAAACATGACATGTTTACTTGGGGCAAAGTTCTCCTCAAGTTTTGTCATCTGATTGTCCAATGAGAAGTCTGCCTCATCAAATTGAAAGTTGTTATAAATGTCCAAAGCATCTTCGCCAATTAAGTGTAGAAAGATAGACACTTTCAATTTTTCATCCACCCCACAGGCTCTGCTCGCCGCTAAATATATATTGAATTGCTGATTGAAGTGTTTCCAATTACCAGCTAGATTGCAGGTAAGCTGCATTGCTGCGGGAGGACTTAGCTTATCGATCGAGGGGATTTTTAGGCTCACATCAATTTCTTGGTGAACTTCGAGACAGCATGCTCTCTTGCCAGCAGCTTCTCTCTGTCGGAACCCAGCATCTCTTTCTTTGTCGCTCACAGTATTCAGTTACGCTTCATATTTAGACCTGACGGCATGTCATGTTTGTTCTTGATAATAGACAAGCTTGTGAGGGTAAAACACTGGAACTATTTTATTTACAGGTTTACAGAAAGGGCTCAGCTCAACCACATTTTACTCCGGATACTCCAGCCCGCCAAAGGTTCCAGGTGAACCTGAAGTTCTTTATTATGTACACACATAATAACACAGATGACCTACCTGGTTCCTTGCCGATTTCGCCGACTGAAGCGTTGTGGGAGACTGAAACATCGAGACAGCTTCAGTGTGTGCTGCGGTCGAAAAAGGCTTCTGTACTCAGACAATCCCTCTCTTTCTCTCTCTTTTGATGGAGAGTGAGAGAGAGCCTGTTGGTCTCCAACACAGGGGGTGATTGGAGAAGTGATGTGAAACGGCGAGTTGCTGGTCTTCACTTTCATTGTTGCAGGTGTGACCTCTCGCTCCCTCGATGGAGAGAGAAGGCTTGTCTGAGTGATGCACCATCAATAACTCACTCTGAGACGTAAGAAGCGAGATATCGGCTTTTATTGACTGGAAGAATGAACAACACTACATCCTGGAGAATGAGGCCGGGCTCAGGCCTCAATCGCCTTTATACAGGGGTCTGTGGGAGGAGCCACAGAAGCAGTCAGCAGGGGTCTGTGGGAGGAGCCACAGGAGCAGTCCAGACAGGTATATGTAGTTCACCACACTGAGATACCAAAGTGCTGGGTTATGGACTGTAGTTTTTGATGGACTCTGGATCAAGGTTTCTTGGAGGGCTTTTGCTATTGCTTGCATGGTAGGAGTTTAGGGTTCGATACTTCTACAAGGTCACGTTGGTGAGGGGGAGGGGAATGCTGTTGCTTCTGTGTGATGGCGAGGGGTGGCTAAGGGGTTATGATGCTTCTATCATTCATTCTATGGGACTTATTGTTTCATGGATGTCTGTGAAGAGTAAAGATTTAAGGTTGTATATTGTACAAATTCCCGGATATTAAATTGAACAATTTTTACTATTTGAAGTCCTATGGCAATTAGCAAGTGACAAAGGGGCAGGGTTGTGAGGTCTGGAAGCCCCTACTTATTACTCTACGCCAGAATGTGTGGATCCCAGATCTGTCTCTACAGCCACCTGTGGCCCCAGCAACAGACAATCCCTTAGGACAGGGGTTCCCAACCTGGGATCCACAGACCCTTTGCTTAATGGTATTGTTCTATGGTTGGGAATCCTTGGGAGAACATCATACTCAACTGGAGTGATCGCACTACTACTAGGCGTGAGGAAAATAAATCTGCGTGGAGTTTGACGAACGTGTGTAAGAGACTAGTTTCCTGAGAAATAGAGGGAGAATGAAATTGATGGGAATGTTCTGCGGAATGGGATTAAATCTACAAGGCAGATGGTCTCCTATGTGGTGAGAAATATGAGAATGCACTGAAGCATTTTGGATTTGTCAGTGCACAAAGTGGCTTCGGTGCTTTTTACATTTGAACAGTAGGTATAGATCAAAAACATCATATCCTCAGGAAGTTAAAGTATCTTACACATTTTTTCCTCTCAGTACAGCACGGGACCACAATATTTATGATGGCCATGACGCCAAGTTAAACTGCTCAGTTAATGAGCTACGTCCTTCACTTGTCCGAGGATCGTCACCTTGTCGTGGGTGGAGAGGCCGGTGAGTTCCTGAGATCCCGAGAGTGATGCTGACTGGAGCTTAGCCCCGGCAGGGCCACCCATATGGTAATATTGGGGGGGGGGGGGGAGGTTTCAGGCAAAGAGTGATCTAACCAAGACCTCATTGATGAACCTGGAAGGTGATGACACATCACAACAGCAGTGGAGATGGAGGAAGGCTGCAGCAGTTAAGGGTCCCCAGTCTTCTTGTATTCCACTAGACCCTGACCCCAGTCGGTAAAGTGCAGCAGCCTCCCCATGTCAAACAAAATCACACAGAAGCATTCTCCAAACACTTCCTACACTTCCTATTAAGAGAACCCCTTAGTAGAGCACCACACTTGACAAGTGATCGCAGCACTAACATCCCTCAATTCCTTGCTTGTTCAAACTCCGCTTACGAGTTGTTATTGGACCTGCTCCCACCACTTACCTGGCAAGGCGTTCTAGACACATACCACTCATAAAAAAACACCATTCAAATCTGATCTAAGCAATCCCCCTCTCAATTTAAAGTTAGCCCCTCTAACTTTTTACATTTCCACCATAAGAGTTTGACTATTTATCCCATTTTTGCCTCTCATAATTTTAAATACTTCTATCAGGTCGCCCCTCACCTGCTGACACTCTAAAGAAAGTAATCTGAAGGGCATACTTTTATTCTGAATCCGTGGCCTCTCGTCTTCAATTCTCCCGTGAATGTGATCATACTCCCCAAGTCTCCTCTGTCCAGGCCTTTCAATATTAGTTAGGTTTCAATGAGATGCCCCTTCACCCTTCTGGGCTCCAGTGAGTATACGCCCAGAGTCATCAAACATTTCTCATACATTAACCCTTTCATCCCCAATATCATTCTCTGGACCCTCTCCAATTCCTGCCAGCCTTCCTCGGATATAGGGCCTGAAACTGCTCACAATTATTTCAAATGTGGTCTGACCACTGTCTTATAAAGCCTCAGCATTCTATCCTACTTTTTATATTCCAGTCTCCTAAAATGTATGTTAAAATTTCATTTGCCTCTCTTACTGACCAACTCTCTAATAATATTCTCTAACACTCTCCAATCCAGGCAACACCCTGGTGAAGCTCTTCTACACCTTCTCGAAAGCCTCAACATCTTTTCCTGTAAAGGAGGGATCAGATTTTATGAGTGCCTTTTGCAACAGTCTTCCCTTAACAGTCTCTGAAAATAAAGTGTCATGTTATAAAATCATTTGCTTACCAGCAATACCTTTTTAAGTATGCATTGGCTGCTTTTTTCACCAATGAAATCAGGAATGAAAGGGTTACCGTATGAGGAACATCTGGCAGCTCTTGGACTGTATTCCCTGGAGTTCAGGAGAATGAGGAGGGATCTTATAGAAACATTCAGAATGTTAAAAGGCCTGAACAGATTAGATATGGCAAAGCTATTTCCCATGGTAGGGGATTCTAGGACAGGAGGACATGACTTCAGGATTGAAGGACGTCCATTTAGAACACAGATGTGGAGAAATTACTTTAGCCAGAGGGTGGTAAATCTGTGGAATTTGTTGCCACGAGTAGCTGTGGAGGCCAGGTCACTGGGTGTATTTAAGGCAGAGGTAGATAGGTTCTTGATTAGCCAGGGCATCAAAGGGTATGGGGAGAAGGCAGGTAAGTGGGGTGATGGGAAGAATTGGATCAGTCCATGATTGAATGGCGGAGCAGACTCAATGGGCCGAATGGCCTGCTTCTGCTTTTATATCTTCTGGTCTTATGTACTGTAAGTACAGAATAGGCCACTCAGCCCACTGGGTACACTCTGCCATTCAACCATAGCTGATTTTTTTCAACCCCGTTCTCCTGCCTTCTGTCTAGAACCCTAAACCCCTTTACCAAATAAGAACCTATATTACAACATTCATTGGCGGTAAGGACAGATGAGCTGCTGTGAGGAAATAGTAAAATAATATAAAATAAATCCTTTGCTATGAATGCAGTCCAACCTGTTTAATCCCATTATATATGAATCTAGTAAGGAAGCAGTGTCTTGGATGTACACAAGTTCCTACTTAGAACCTGGAGGCTCAGACTGGGAATTTTGGTTGACACAAGATTCTACAGATGCTGGAATCTGGAGCAACAAGATCTGGAGCAGCAAATTGAACTGAACTGAACTGAAATAAACTGAACAACCTGTTTCAATGACTTTGTGCTTTGATGTTCTAAATACTGTTCTTGCCACTGGTGCGATTGTTCGTTTTTTTGCGTGCGTTGGGGGTTTGATGTTTTTCTTTGAATGGTTCCATGGTTTTCTTTGTTTCGTGGCTGTCTGTGGGAATACGAATCTCAGATTTGTATACTGCATACACACTTTGATAATAAATGTACTTTAAAGATTGTTCTTTCTCATTCTTCAGCGCACAAGTGTAAAGGAGAATGAAATAATTGATATTCCAGATCCAATTCAGTATTAAAAAATCCACAATAAGCACAAAGAATACAATAAAAAACAAAAAAGTAAACACAATAAATATAAATATAAAAGCAATCCATAAAACACAATTACAAGTAACTTGTACGTATATATATACACACACATAAAGTTACACTGATGATGTGCATGTAGTGTATGTAGTGGTGGTGGGGGATGATGGGGTAAGTTAACAGGTTAACAGCTATGGGGTGGGGGTGGAAGGAATTATCAACAGTCCTGATGCTGGGTTTTGACCCAAAATGTCAATGATTTCATTTTCCTTTACAGATGCTGCTCAACCCACTGAGTTCCTCCAGCAGGTTGTTTCTTTTTGTTGGGAATGTTGTTTGCTGAATTCTGACGGAACAGGAAGGGGGAAAAATCACAAATACATTTATCTTCCAAGCAGCTAAATGAAATTAGAGACTAAGAAAAGAATGAGAAATTGTTTATTTCAGTAGGATGCATGGGAACACGGCCAGATTAATTGGTTGGAAAAACTGCAAAACAATTGGAAGATCGATAAGTCGAAGATTACTAAAGGGCACTGTTGATACACTATCATCAGTGGATTGCAGTCCCAGTAGTAAAGTGTAAAATGCAATTATAAATACAAGTTTGTCATCAACACGGCTATGGTACAACAACGATTAAAAGAAAATGAAATTGTCCTTGAACATGAAATGAATTATAAGTAGTGAAGTCACCAGGCCACACTTGCATGCATTCAAGAATATTAAAAGATTAAAGGGAAGAGCTAAATAAGCTCATAAGAGAGGAAGGACAAGCATGAGAAAATCAAAAATGTGCAGATACTGCAAGTCTAAATTAAAACAGGAAAATTGCTGGAAATATTCAGGAAGTCAGCCTGCATATGTGGAGAAAAAGAGGGAAAAAAAAGCAAGCTAAGCATATTTCAAAGATGTTTCTGTTCTTATTTGTTTTCTCCACCCCCCCCCCCCCCCCACATTTTTTTTTTGCTTTTATTCCCTTCTGGGTGTAGCCTGACCTGCCAGATAACTCATTCCACTCTGCGTTTTGCAATGTCTACTTACCTTTGCTATGTTCTTTTGTCTCTGTTCTCTCTTTCCAGCTGCTTCTAGTCACACACTGACAGATTATCCTCATGGTCACCCTGGTTTTATCTTCCCCCACTTACTCTGCAGCTTCTCTAGTTCCTGTTACGCTGCTGGTGTTTAGGGCAGTGACGAAGGTCCTCCCTCTCTGGCGGTGTTCAGGGCTTCCTTCATCGTGTCAGTAGCTCAGTTTTCACTGCTGTCAGTCATGCAGAACAGATGGAGAACAGGCAGAGTGATGGGCAGAGAGAGAGAAAAAAAACAAACAACTAAATTTGTCAGGGATGGGGTAAGAAGGGGAGGAGGGGCATTAACGGAAGTTAGAGAAGTCTAAGAAGCATGAACATTCAAGTTTGAGGTGGCACTCAGATGTAGAAGGATTCTTCATTGCTGTTTCCGTAACAGCTTTGTTTTACCAGTCAGGGTTGTTAGTCCTGAGCTGAACCACAAACCTGGAGGACTGGTGACCCACTCTTAATCTCAGTCCTGACGAAGGGTCTCGGCCCGAAACGTTGACTGCTCGTTTCCATGGATGCTACCCGACCTGCTGAGTTCCTCCAGCTTGTTTGCACGTGTTGATTTGACCACAGCATCTGCAGTGTACTTTGTGTTTACCACTCTCAATCTGGTTTCTACCCTTTGGCATGGGTGACCCTACCAAGAGCTAAAGCATAAGGTCTAACTCCAGCCAACATACATAGCTCTCTGGGTCACTGAGGCATGCAAGCCTCCAAATCCTTCAGCAAGGTTGTGGTCCTCTTGGAGGGCAGCTTCTAGTGCTCTGATGATATTCTTTGACCTGAAACATTAGCTCACTTTCTCTACTCACACATGTGGCCTGATCTATTGAGTATTTTCAGCATTTTCTGTTCTTTATAGTTTTAGATTTCCAGCATCTGTAATTATGTTTTTTTTTTAAATTTTCACTGACACACATGTCCACACATGAAGAATGGTCACTGGATGAGTTACCGGGATTTGTAACCACAACAGTTCTCGTGCCTCCGAGAAGAAAGCATTCCTCCAGAGGCTGAGGAGCAAAATCAAAGCCTGCACTTCAGTGCAGGACTGAAGACATGGTGACATGTCAGAGCCACTGAATTTGTGTCAGGTATTAAAGAAAACCTTTTGTCTAAACTCTGCAGTGAATGTAAAATCTTTCCTTGTAGTATCCCAAAGAAGAACTGTAGCGATGTCCCTGAACCAACAGGCAATGCTTTTCCCCTCATCATCTTTACTGGGAAAAACAAAATATGCATATTGAACAAAACTGCAGATGTTGGAAACTTGAAACAAAATGTTTTTAAAAGATCTAAAAAAAATTAAGTGCAATAATTGTTTTCTTTACCTTTAACTTCCCTTTTGTACCCTCATTCTTTGCCTAATTATATTCATTGAATCAATCACCTCTTCTCCTCACCCACCTTCTTATTCTTGCTATGTCCCCGTTCCTTTCCACTCCTGATGAAGGACCTCAGACTAAATCGCCGACTGTTTAATACCTTCCTTCGGTGCTGCCTGACTTGATGAATTTATCCAACATTCTGCGTGTGTTGCTCTGGATTTCCAGAATTGGCAGAATCAAGTTCAGTGAGTTTTGTAGATCATTGCAAGTTTTGGCATGTTTTCCAGTCCAGCATGCTATGTTTATTCAAATAATAAATGCTGAGAGACCCATGGAAAACAATTCACTTTGGCACACCTGACACCTGGAACTTCAAAAAGCTAAAAATGATGTGCGAGGACTACAGCCAATTCTACAGTTGGAGGAATAGAAACTTAAAATATAATGACTCAAACTTCTGCTATTTACTTATTTCATGACACAGCATGGTGTAGGCCTTCTGGCCCTTGGAGTCATCCTTCCCCAGTAACCCCACAACCCCGATAAACCCTAACCTAATCATGGTACAATTTACAATGACTAATTAACCTACCCGGTACGTCTTCGGACCGTGGGAGGACGCAGAGAAAACCCACTCATTCCACAGGGAGGACGTACACAGTCTCCCTACAGAACAGCACTGGAAAGGAACTCTGGAATGCACCAAGCTGTAATATACTACCATGGTGCACAGTTATGTAGTCAGTAAAAAGTCTGTTATTTCCAAAGGTGAAAATACAAACTCGACACGAGGAAATCCAAAGTAAAACAAACGATAATCCAGAAGCAAAAGCAGCTTGAGAGGCTTCACATTCTGGTTAAACATATCTGTCATCTGCCATCCATCATTCCTCACATGAGAAGCCAAAATTATATTCTGTTTTATAAGGCCATTTGGGAGTTCCAGTGAAATAGCAGTGCACTTGGTTGCAGCAGCCTCTCCGGGTCCAACAAATAGTGCAAATGTTTGTCTTAAACGTTTTTCTTGTGATCACAAGACCCTGTTGAATATTGGTAATGTAAGATACTGCAAGTGCGATTCCTTGGTTCCTCGGCAAGACTGAGGCGTTGGAACTGTGTGGCCTTGGCTGTTACGCCACAGCATTGCCTGTTACAGCCACCCGGGGGACGAGGCACTGGAATCGGTGTAGGAAAAGACAGAGTTGTGGCAGGCGCACTGGAGTCTGCACTGGGTTGGGGTCTGGCCCCTGTAGGCCGGCTCTCCCAATGTGCTCTCCAGCGTTTGCTCTCTGGTAGACAAGCTGGTCAGCCTTCATCGGCAACTGGCCCTGTGCAAGATGAGGAATTGCTATGTGCTTGTTCTTGCAGAATCATGGCTCCAGGACAACATCCTCTGCACCGTCAATCTACAGGGTATGTCACTCATGAACTTGGGCTAATGCTATCTTGTCACTGTATGTGCTATCGTAACTATATCTGTTGTCTTCTGTGTGTGACTGTTGGTGCTGTGGTTTGCACCTTGGACCCAGAGGAACGATGTTTCGTTTAGCTGTATACATGTGTATGATAGAATAACACAAGCTTAAACTTCAACTTGAACTTGAGTTGGTTTCAATTGGATTAGCTCAAGGAGGATGAGATTAGGAGTTTGAGGGGATTTGGCACGTCACCAAAGACCTCATAAATTTCTACAAATGCACTGTAGAGAGCATTCTAACTGGTTACATTATCATCTGGTATGAAGGGGCCACTGCACAGGATCAGAATAAGCTGCAAAAAGTTGTAAACTCTGCCAACCCCATCATGGGCACTAGCCTCCCCAGCAACCAGGACACTTTCAGAAGATGATGCCTCAAAAAGGGGCATCTTTCATTAAGGACTCCCATCACCCAGGACATGCCCTCTTCTCATTGATGCCATCAAGGAATCAGAAACTGAATCAGGTTTAATATCACCAGTATATTGTTGTGAAATTTGTTGTTCTGCAGCAGCAGTACATTGCAATACAGGAATAGAAGCTGTAAATTACAGTGTGTGTATATATATATATATATAAAACAAGAAGTTAAATTAAATAAATAATGCAAAAAGAGAAAAATATGAAGTGAGGTAGTGTTCATAGGTTCAATGTCCATTCAGGAATCTGATGGCAGAAGAGAAGAAACCATTCCTAAATGATTGAGTGTGTACCTTTGGGCTCCTGTATCTCTTTTCTAATGGTAGCAATGTGAAGATGGCATGTCCTGAGTGATGGATGAATGCCGTCTTTTTGAGTCATCGCTCCTTGAAGATGTCCTGGACGCTCGGGAGGTTAGTGCCCAGGGGGTACAGGAGCTAGAATACACGCAATGAACTCATCAACACCACCTCACATATACTTATTATTGTAATTTATAGTTTTTATGATTATGGACTGTAGTGTACTGTTGCTGCAAAACAAAAACAAAACAACATATGCCGGTAATATTAAAGCTGATTCTGATTCTGGTAGGATAAAGACTGGGGGATGATGATAGAGAGTTAATAATAGTTGTGAGGTAGTGGTGGGTTGCCTATATGTCGGTTGCGGGGATAGGGGACAAAGAACAAAAGTGATTCATCATGTTGCTTGAGTGATGGCCGCTGGTGTGATTGGTATCTAGTTTTTTCTTTCATCTTTCATAGCTTTGCAGTTGCTGGTATCTAGGTTCCTTCACAGCCAACCCTTGGGGTGTTTTTGCCAGTCTGACGGAAATTGCAGAAAGCTGTCAACAGTGGAGCCTATTGGTACTTTGTGTTCCTGAACAATCACTTTCTTCCAAAAATAGCTGTACAATTTTGAAAAGGAATGTCCTAGAGTTTCTATTGCCAGATTTATTTTCTATCCCAAGAGCTGCGTGACTTAGAGTTGTTCTCATCATCAGCAGTAATCACTGGTAGTCGAGTATGATTCTTCTCCTGGTGGTTGATCTGCTCACTCGTGGGTCTTGAGATGACTGAAGAGTCTGATCCATGATCCGCAAGTCCTACTGCAGTGTTGGCAGGTGTAGCTGGTGGTGGATGTAGCTTCCCCAGTCTCTCCTTACACTGAATCTGCTTAGTCTCAGTGGCATGGTGGAGGTATTCTTCGAGCTGTGCAGTCCCCTCATAGGCAGTCCTTCTCCAGCTTTCCCTGTCCTGTGCTAATTTCTCCCATCCATTCAGGTTGATGTGACACTTCCTCAGGTAGGGTCTTGATATTGTCCTTGATCCGCTTTTTCTGTCCTCTGGGAGTACACTTTTGCATCCTTGAGTTGGCTGAGCAGCAGTTGTTTAGGGAACTGGGAATCAGGCATACGGATGAATCAACACGTACAAACAAGCTGGATCAACACAGCAGGGCGGGCAGCATCCGTTGAAATGAGCAGTCAACGTTTCAGGCTGAGACCCTTCGTCAGGACTGACGAAGGCATATGGATAGGCATATGGATGATGTGGCTGACCCATCACACCTGGTGTTGAGTCATGATTGTGGCTATGGAATTAATGTTAGCTTCCTCCGGGATGCTGGAGTTAGTATACCTGTTCTTCCAGCTAACTCTCAGAATCTTTTGGAGGCATCTTTGATGGTAAGCTTCTAGGGATTTTAAGTACCTGCTGTATGTTGTTCATGGCTCCGCTCCATATAGCAAGGAGGGGAAGACTATAATTTTATAGACCAGAAGCTTAGTGTTGGTCTTGATATCCCGATCTTCAAAAACCCTCTTCCTCAGCCTGGCAAAAGCTCCACTCAGACAGCCTATTCTGCGATTAATTTCAAGGTCAATACTGGCTCTTGAAGAAAGAAGACTGCCAAGACATGGGAAATGCTCAGTGTTTTCCAGAAGGATGTTGTCGTCTCAGATGGTTGGAGATTTAGGAGCTTGATCTGGAGCAGGTTGGTGCAGGACTTGGGTTTCCAAAATGTTTAAATCAAGTCCCAGGAGCTTGTATGCTCTGGAAAAAGGCATCCATTATGCACAATAGATCTTCCTCTGTCACCCGATGCGGATATGGCCTAAGTGCGGAGTGAGACACACTGAAGCAGGTCAATAGTTCACAGACTTTAATGCGAACAGTGATAAAAGGGAAAAAATACAATAAATGCCAGGCCAATCAGAGCCGTTAACTAAAACTCTCAAATGGAAAACGAAGCCGACACTGCGGCTGAAAAGAACAACTAAGAATAAAACGAATACCACTAGTCTTCAGAGTCAGTTGACTTGACAGTCCAATTTCTCAGGCAAGACAGAATGCAAGCAGGCAGCAAAGTGTTATGTCCAAGTCTCGACAAATACTACGACGGAATGAATGGAGTTAAATACTATCACAATGAAATAATAATTAGCTGACACATGCATATTCACAAGTGCAATTGCCGAATCTGCTGCGCTGCCGAATCCGTGGTTGTGACGTCCTCAGAGTAAGCGATGATGGTGTTGTCGTCTGCAAATTGGAGCTCCATGGCAGAAGTAGTTGACACCTTGCTCTTTGCCTTGAACCTGTTAACGTTAAAGAGAGCCCCCCCCACCCCCCATCTATCCTATAGAGAATCTAGACTCCTTGTGGGAGGTCTTGGCCTGCGAGGTGAAGAATGGTTGCAATGAAAACAGCAAACAGAGTTGGGGCAATGTACCCCTGTTTGACCCCGGTCTCAACCTTAGAAGGTGACTCTCACAGCTACCTGGACTATTCCTCTTCCCACCCTGTCTCTTGCAAAAATGCTATCCCCTTCTCACAATTCCTCCGTCTCCACCGCATCTGCTCTCTGGATGAGGTTTTTCATTCCAGGATGAAGGAGATGTCTTCCTTTTTTAAACAAAGGGGCTTCCCTTCTTCCACCAGCAACTCTGCTCTCAAACGCATCTCTCCCATTTCCCGCATATCTGCCCTCACCCCATCCGCCCACCACCCCACTCGGGATAGGGTTCCCCTTATCCTCACCTACCACCCCACCAGCCTCTGGATTCAACGTATAATTCTCCATAACTTCCGCCACCTCCAACAGGATCCCACTACCAAGCACATCTTTCCCTCCCCCCCTTTCTGCTTTCCGCAGGGATCTACGCGACTCCCTTGTCCATTCATCCCCCCCATCCCTTCCCACCGATCTCCCTCCTGGCACTAATCCTTGCAAGCGGAACAAGTGCTACACCTGCCCTTACACTTCCTCCCTCACCACTATTCAGGGCCCTAGACAGTCCTTCCAGGTGAGGGGACACTTCACCTGTGAGTCGGCTGGTGTGGTATACTGTGTCCAGTGCTCCCAGTGTGGCCTTTTATATATTGGTGAGACCCGACGCAGACTGGGAGACCGTTTCGCTGAACACCTATGCTCTGTCCGCCAGAGAAAGCAGGATCTCCCAGTGGCCACACTTTTTAATTCCACGTCCCATTCCCATTCTGCTATGTCTATCCATGGCCTCCTCTACTGTCAAGATGAAGCCACGTTGGAGGAACAACACCTTATATACCGACTGGGTAGCCTCCAACCTGATGGCATGAACATTGATTCTCTAACTTCCATGAATGCCCCTCCTCCCCTTCTTACCCCATCCCTGATATATTTAGTTTTTTTATCCCCGCCCCCTTTTTTTTCTCTCTGCCCATCACTCTGCCTGTTCTCCATCTCCCTCTGGTGCTCCCCTCCCCCTTTCTTTCTCCCTAGGCTTCCTGTCCAATACTCCTTTCCCTTCTCCAGCTCTGTATCCCTTTTGCCAATCACCTTTCTGGCTCTCAGCTTCACCCCACCCCCTCCGGTCTTTTCCTATCATTTCACATTTTCCCCTCCCCCTCCTACTTTAAAATCTCTTACTATCTTTCCTTTCAGTTAGTCCTGACGAAGGGTCTCGGCCCGAAATGCCGACAGCACTTCTCCCTATAGATGCTGCCTGGCCTGCTGCGTTCCACCAGCATTTTGTGAGTGTTGCTCAGTGTAAAAAGCCTGCTTTCATTCACCTTAAATATACCCCTCGTAATTTTGAATACTTCTATCAAATCTCCTCTCAATCTTCTATGGGACTTGTTTTGCTTTGTCACTTGGTATCTTCTGTTTTGCTCTGTTATGTGTTGTTCTGCCGAACATTGTAGGCATGCTATGTTAGCATCAGAATGAGTGACAACACTTGCAGCTGCCCCCAACACATCCCAAGGTGTGTTGGTTGTTAACACAAACAACGCTTTTTACTATATGTCTTGATGTAGATGTGATAAATAAATCTGAATCTCTATAGTCTTGATGTTTTGGATGGTTTGACCTCTTGCTGTTCTTTTTCTTACTGGTGTAGTATTCTTGTTATAATCACTGTTGAGAACCCTCTGGATAGAAGTAACTCCCAGTAAAGTATTTAAGGTGATTTCAGAATTTGATTGCATATACTTAAAGTGGCAAGGTAATGTAACGGTTTGCACAGCACTGTTACAGCTCCAGGCGTTAGAGTTGGCAGTTTGATTCCAACACTCTCTGTAAAGAGTTTGTATGTCCTCCTCATGAACAAGTGGGATTCCTCCAAGAGCTCCAGTTTACTCCCACTTTCCGGTTTGTAGGTTAACTGGTCGTTGTAAATTGTCCTGTGGTTAGGCTGGAGGTTGCTGGGTGGCGGAGATCATTGGCTGGAAGTGCCTGTTGCATGCTGCATCTTTAAAATAAATTAAATGAAACTTATCTCCTCTGATAGAAAAGTTCCGAAACCTTGAGATAAGAGTTTGAGAGTTCAGAGATCTCCTCAGCGAACATTTCTCAAGGGAAGTGATAACTTAGAATGTCTGTTGAGGTCAGGAAAATATATCAAAAATCTCAGAATCTCAACAGGAAGACTATTATTAGGTAATGTTACCAAGGACTATGCAGCTTTAGCAAGTGGAATCGGTCATAGTTTAACTAAATAATGGAACAGGTTCCAAATTCTGAAGGGTCTCCCTTTGTTCCCATGTTTGTTAAGGAATCATGGATAATGACTTGTGCATGAGACATGGGTAACATCAGATCATGGAATAATCCTTCTGAACATTGCTTTAAACAAGGTGGGATGTCTTGGAGGAGGAATAGCGTGTATAAGGCTTGGTTGAAAGGGTCAGGAACCACCAGGTTCAGCTACTACCTTCAGCTTATCAGGCTCCTAAATCAGTATGGATAACTTCACTCACCTCAACACTGAACTGATTCTACAACCTATAGATTCACATTCAAGGGCTCTATCACCTCATATTCTCAATATTTTTTCATTTATTTATCTATTTATGTATGTATTTATTTACTTAATTATTTAGTTATTGGGTTTTTTTTGCACAGTTTGTCTTCTTTTGTACATTGGTTGTCAATCTTTGAGCGTAGTTTCTCAGTGATCCTACTGTATTTCTTTGTTCTGCTGTGAATGCCTGCAAGAAAATGAAGCTCAGGGTAATATATGGTGACATATGCATGCTTAGATAATAAATTAATTTGAACTCTGAACATTGAAAAAGGAGGTACTGCTGCAATTAGCTTTGTAATATATGATGTTTGTTTATTTGGAACCACACTTCTTATTGAGGATGCAAAACATTAAATTTGACAGCCAATGAAAGAACGCCAAGCTGATTTCAATTGGCTCATTGCAAATATGGACTATTAATTGGAGCGAGCAGTTTATTAAACCTGTGGCTAAGCAACATTGCGGTAGAACGTATGAAGAGTTAATTTTGATTATTAATTTATACAGAAGAAATTTTGAAAGAGTAGTCCTTTCTGAATTGTAAAGGTAAGGATATTAATCTAAAAACCAAATAAACACCCACAACTATGTCAATGCATTCTCTAACAAGATCCTGGTTTTGTAATGTGATGTTGCCGTGGTTACATTATTCAGCTGAAGGGTGAGTTGGGAACAACTGTGTTGAATTAAATTTTGACTCATTAACACTATCACACTTTTGAGAGCTTGTAACCCTTTTTCAGGTTTAAAACTTGACACTTCTTTCAGATTAAATCTACAAAAAAATTATAATACAATACAATTAAAGAAGTATGCAAAATCTCCCAGAATAATCAACCTCTGTCCAGTTGGAACCAAACACACCTTGCTCCCTTCTAATTAACTACTTTTCAGAAAGCATGTATTTGGTCATGAAAGAATTAATCATCCAAGGCACATCAATCAAATTAACTACCTGCAGATGAAAACAATGGCCTAGATTTTAAGTTCAAAATGACTGCAAATTAAAATGAGTGGGGATTGAAGGTTTTGGGCCTGTATTCACTTGAATTTGGAAGAATGAGAGGGGATCTCATTGAAATCTATCGAAAGGCCTTGGTAGAGCAGATCTGAAGAGGATGTTTCCTTTGGTGGGGGAGTCTAGGATCAGAGAGGCATAGTCCATTTAGAACAGGTATAAGGAGGAAATTCTTCAGCCAGAGGGTGGTAAATCAGTGGAATTCATTGCCTGTGGAGGCCAAGTCACTGGGTGTATTTAAGGCTGAGGTTGATCAGTTCTTGATTAGTCATGACGTGAAAGGTTATGGGCAGAAGGCAGGAGAATAGGGCTCAGAGGGAAAAGGATCAGCCATGATGGAATAGAAGAGCAGACTTAATGGCTTAATTCTGCTCCTATGTCCTATGGTCTAAAATAGAAGAGTAAATCTTACAGGTATTTCCAGTGACTGTACATATGCAATTAGATGGATAGATCAAGAACTTGTAGTTCAGGTTGCCCTGCTAGTCCAAAATCTTCATTCCATCAACGTCTTGCTGAAGGATTTCATACTGAATAGGTAAAATGGTACAAATTTGGTGCATTTGGCCACTAGTTGCCCATGAAACAAAACAGAACAAGCAATAAAGCCAAGAGATACTGCAGATGCTGGAAATCCAGGGTAATACAGACTCAGAGACCTGATGAAGGGCCTTGGCTCCCAACACTGGCTGTTTATTCCTCTCCATAGATGCTGCTTGATCTATGGAGTTACCCCAGCATTTTGTGTGTGAAACAAGTTATGGTTGGTCCATACAGGTGGAAGTTTATTTTTAACACAATAAGTAGTCTAATTGTTGAACTCCAGATAGACTTTATACCTTTAGTGAACTATGACCTTGGAGATGCCATTGTGAGTGGTGTGTGAGAAGATTTATGGCGCCCTGAAAACTGTTCTAACCTGGGTTTCCTGATGTACTGGCAGATGCATTATTTTGTTATTCCTTCTCCGTGACTTGGTGGTTTTGTGGTTTATTTAGCTCTGTGCTCTTTTACTCTTGGGGTTTACTCTTCAATCTTTCACAGCTCTGAAGGCTTTTTATATAGGCAAATGTGATTTTGTGAAAAAAATAGAGGCTGAGGTGTGAAGGTGTATCAACAGTTACTCTGTGGTTGCTTCTGCAAGACAGCAATCCCAATTGTCAATCATACTATGGAGGCCTTAAGACATTTCCTCTCTTTGCGGCAAACACCATCTTCTACACAACAGTGTACTTATTGTTGGACTAATCTCATCGTATCAATGGTGATAGATTTTGATTCCATCATCAACATAGAGTTTTTCTGCTTTGCCTCTTTCCCCTGCTTTAACACCTATCATTCCTTCCATAGTAAGTGAGCTAATAAACTTAGCATGACATGGCTTTACTCTAAGAGGGCAAGTTTTATTCAAGCAGAATAGGATCAATGTTTTGGTCATTCACTGTGTTTTAGTCTGAAGGCTAGGCATCCTGTTCTCCAGTGGTTGAAGCTAGAGGAGTTCATTTGCAAATTTAGTGTACAAGTAAGATTATAGAAGAAGATGACGCCAGTGAACAGTGTTGTGAAGAACGACATCCTCCAGGTGATCCATGAAACTACTTCTGTTACGTCTTCTTTTTCTTTGTTAGAGCCTGTAATCTACTGTTTGATGGTGTGTTTTCAGGCCAATTGATTGACCTGGCTCTTTACTGTCTACGAGGGTGTTCACTGAGGAGGCGTGCGGCCTCGATGCCAAGAAGCTTGGAGGCAGGGCACGAGCTCACAATCTACTCCATTTCTCGCCGATCTCACCGATTAAAGCGTTGAAGCAGATTAAAAGCATTGAGGCGAGTGCAGGAGGCGGGTGAGTATTCAGCGCTGTCTACCAGCCCCACTGCTGCCGGAGGAAGGAGTCTGCATGTGACGGTGTCTCTTTCTCGCTCTCACTCACTGCTCCCAAAGGAAAGTCCCTCTGTTCAAATGGTCCCTCGATGCTGTCGGAGGATGGTGCCGAAGTTCAGGGTCTGCGGTTTGTGGATTGGACGGTCGTTCACGTTATCATGTCTTTCCGGTTGCTCCTTCTTCTGTTGCTGTTTTGGGCAACTTTGAACTGGAGCAGCCTGCAGATAACGAACACTGAGCTGAATTGAATTATGCCTGGACTCTTTTGATATTGTGTTTTTTATATTCTGTGTTTTTTGCTCATTTTTTTTTGTTGTCGTTTCTGTGTTTTTTTTACACGAGGTAGGGTTGATGATTTTCTTTGAATGGGTTCCATGGTTTTCTTTGCTTCATGGTTGTCTGTGGGGAAGGCAGATCGCAGGGTTGTATACTGCATACATATTCTGATAATAAATGTACTTTGAATCTTTGAAGCTTAAGTTGAGCTGAATAAAAATGCGAACAGTTTACTTGTATTGGCTTACATACGGTGAAAAGCTTGTCTTGTATACAGTTTGTACAGATCAAATCATCACACAGTGCACTGAGTTAGAATAACAATAGCAATGTAGAATGAAGTGTGAAAGCTACCAAGGTGGAGGTAAATGATAAAGTACAAGATCATAACGAGATAGATTGTGAGGCCAAGAGTCCCCCTTATTGTACAAAAGATCTGTTCAAGAGTCTGCTAACAGCAGGATAGAAGCTATCCTGGAGTGTGGCGATGAGTACATTCAGGCTTTTGTATCTTCTGCCCGGTGGGAGAGGGGAGAAGAGTGAAGGTGCAGCATTGGTGGGGTCTTTGATCGGGGTAGTGATGGAATCACAGAGCAGCCACATCTTATGGGCTTACCGTTTTATGAAAACTAGCCAGAAAAGGTGAATGGGGGACAGCACTGCTTAGAAATATATCTTTTTAGTCACCACAGTGCCAAAATATTGCAACTCTCTATCTGCCTGCTTGTTCAGCCGTTGAACTGCAGAGATTAGTCAACTTCAAGATGATGACAAATCGCCACGTTCTCAAGGGCAAATAGGGATAAGCATTAAATGCTGACCTTGCCAATGATGGTGACATTCTCTGGAAGAGTAACTAAATAGTAATGAGATGATCAAGTACAGATCATCTGCTTTGTGGTGCAGTGGCGACAAAGGAAACATTTGTTTCAGTTGTGTGGAATCCAACTGTACGCCTTCGCACTCGACTGATACTTCTTGCTCCTACCTTATTCAATTTTGACCAATAGAGCAGAGAAAAACCTAAGGCTCATAATCTCTCCCTAGTTTCTTCTACTGCTATTCAGCCATAAAAGCCAATTGGCCTTTATCCAACTGTTTTAATTCTCACCAATTACTGTTAACACAACCTTATCCATGGACATCTGGATTGAGGTTGCAATCCAATTAGTTTTATTGTAGTGACAAACAAATTATTTCCATGTAACTTTGTTGAAATAGCTACAAATTTAGATCATAATTGTTCTGAATTAATTTAAGTCCCTCAATTTGGAGACATTAATCTTTATTAATGACCACTGATGTGATTCAGATTTTCTTTGCAGTTTTCTACTTCTACGGTTTTATAGCAAATACTCTGCCGTAGTCCTGTTTTCTATGATTTCAATTTACAGTGTTACGTAACAAAAATAGCAAAACTGGGCAGAACAGTAGCATAGTGGTTGGCGCAGTCGCTTTACAACACTGGCGATCACCAGTAGGGGTTTATTTCCCGCTCTTGTCTGAAAGGAGTTTGTATGTTCTCCGTGCATGGGTTTCCTCCGGGTGCTCCGGTTTTGTCCCACGTTCCAACGACACATGGGTTAGGGGCATGCTATGTTGGTGCCGGAAGCATGACGACTCTCGCAGACTGCTCCCAGTACAACGCTCATTTCTCTATATGTTTCGATGTGCATGTGATTAATAAGCTAATCTTTAAATCTTATCTCTTTTCAAAATGTCATAATTAACCCAAATTTAATACTCCTCGGGCTGCATATTCTGCAGATGAGGACTAAACTTCCAAATGCCTTAATATTGTAGAATATGCAAATACATATCCAACCTAACAATGGATTCACTTATAAGTGAGTTGATACCAAGACCGAGAACTTGATCATAGAACATCGAACATAGAATACTACAGCACAGAAACAGGCTTTTTGACCCATCTAGTCTATACCAAACTATTAATCTGACTAGACCAATTGACCTTTACTCGGATCATAGCCATCCTTACCCTTCCCATCCATGTACCCATCCAAATTTCTCTTCCCGCATCCATCACTTCAGCTGGCAGCTCATTCCACACTCTCACCACCCTCTAAGTGAAGAAGTTCTCCCTCATGTTCCCCTTAAACTTTTCACTTTTCATCCTTAAACCATGACCTCTAGTTCTAGTCTCAACCAAACTGAGTGGAGGAAAAAGACTGCTTCATTTACCCATCTCATACCCTCCTATGTTTATATACCTCAGTTAAATGTCCCCTCATTCTCCTACACTCTAGGGAAAAGTCCCAACCTTTCCCTATAACACAGGTTCCCAAGTCCCGGCAACATCCTTGTAAAATTTTCTCTACGCTCTTTCAATTTTGTTGATACCTTTCTGGTAGGTAGGTAACCCGAGCTGCACACAGTACTCTAAATTAGACCTTATCAGTGTCCTATACATCTTCAATATAACATCCCAACTCCTGGACTCAATACTTCAATTTATGAAGGGCAATATACCTAAAGCTCTCCTTATGACCCTATCTACCTATGATGCCACTTTCAAGGAATTACGTATCTTTATTCCCAGATCCCATTGTCCTACCACACTTCTCAGTGCCCGACCACTTGCTATGTAAGAACTACCTTGGTAGGTCCTCACAAAGTGCAACAGCTCACACTTGTCTGCATTAAGTTCCATCTGCCATTTTTCAGCTTATTAGTTCCATTTATAACCCTATACACCTGTGAGTAACTTTAAATACTTCTTTTCCCTTAATGGATCAAATGCATGCTCACAAGTCAATTTAACAGCCTCTTCAACACCACTATCATATCTGCTTGCACCACCACCCCTGGCTGCCCATTCCAGGCATCTATCATTCTTTGTGTGAAGGACTTGTCCCACAGGTCTCCTTTCAATGTTCTCCTCTCACTCTAAGTGCAGGTTCTCTGGTATTTGACATTAAATTCCAGGGCAGTAAAAGTACATATTCAAGATCTCATCATCAACTTCGAGGAAAATCATATGTAAACACGAAAGATTCTGCAGATGCTGGAGATCCAGAGCAAGAAACACAAACTGCTAAAGGAACTCAGCAGGTCAGACAGTATCTATAAGGAAGAATAAACAGTCGAAGCTTCTGGCTGAGACCCTTCATCAGAAATTCATACTTGGTTGTATTTGCACAGTAATTTAAGACCATTAGACATAGGAGCAGAATTAGGCCATTCTGCCCATTGAGTCTGCTCTGCCATTCCATCATGGCTGATTTATTATCCCTTACAACCCCATTCTCCTGCCTTCTCCCCATAACTTTGGCACCCTGACTAATTAAAAAACTAATAACCTCTGATTTAAAAATAATCAATGACTTGGCCTCCACAGCCATCTGTGGCAATGAATTCCACAGATTTACTACCCTCTGGCTCAAGAAATTTCTCCTTATCCCTGTTCTAAATAACCATCCTTCTATTCTGAGGCTGCACCCTCTGATCCTAGATCCTCTCCATGTCCACTCTTTTCAAAATTTGATAGGATTCAATGAGGTTCTGCTGATACCCCTCCCCCCCCCCATTTTTCTAAACTCCAGCGAGTACAGGCCCAGAGCCATCAAACACTCCTGATATGTTATCCTTTCATTCCCAGAATAATTCTTGTAATCATTCTCTGGAACCTCTCCAATGCCAGAGCATCGGGGCCCAAAACTGAATCCGAATCAGGTTTAATATCACTGGCATATGTCATGAAATCTGTTGTCTTATGGCAGCAGTACATTGCAATACATAAAAATAAAAACTATAGATTACAATAAGTATATATAAAAAAGAAAACTAAATTAAATAAGCCATGCAAAAAGAGAGGGAAAAAGTGTTGATTGTTCATGGGTGCAATGTCCATTCAAAAATCTGATGATGGAGGGGAAGAAGCTGTTCCTGAATCATTGAATGTACGTCTTCAGGCCCCTCTTTGATGGTAGCAATGAGAAGAAGGCATGACCTGGGTGATGGGGGTCCTTAATGATACATGCCGTCTTACGGAGACATCACCTTTTGAAGGTATCCTGGATGCTGGGGAGGCTAGTCCCCATGATGGGGATAGCAGAGTTTACAACTTTCTGCAGCTTTTTCTGATCCTGTGCAGTTGTCCCTCCATACCAGATGATGATGACTCTGGTTACCATGTTCTCCATGTTACATCTGTAGAAATTTGTGAGTGTCTTTGGTGATATACCAATTTTCTTCAAGCTCTTAATGAAATATAACCACCGTCTTTGTGATTGCATCAATAAGTTGGGCTGAGGATAGAAACTCAGAGATATTGACACCCAGTAATTGAAATTGTTCACACTTTCCACTTCTGATTTCTTGACAAGGACTGGTGGTGTTCCCCCAACTTCTCCTTCCTGGAGTCCACAATCAATTTCTTGGTCCTACTGATGCTGAGTGCAAGTTATTGCTGCAACACCAGGGTCAACCAGCTGATCTATCTCGCTCCCGTACACTTCGTCATCACCATTTGAAGTTCTGACAACAATAGTTGTGTCGTTGGCAAATTTACAGATGGCGTTTGAGCTGGGCCTAAGCACTCAATCGTGGGTGTAGAGAGAGTAGAGCAGTGGGCTAAGCACGCGCCCTTGAGGTGTGCCACTGTTGATTGTCAGCAGGGAGGAGATGTCATTTTTGATCCACAAATTGTGGTCTCTTGGTGAGCAAGTCAAGGATCCAGCTACAGAGGGAGGTACAGAGCCCCAGGTTTTAGAGCTTGTTGATTGGAACTAAAGGTATGAATGTGTTGAAAGCTGAGCTGTAATCAATAAACAATAGCCTGAAATAAGTATTGCTATCGTCCAGGCGCTCTTTATCAACTACTGCTCAGCAGTCAATGACATCATCCCCTCAGAGCTAATAAATAACCTTCAAGACCTTGACCTGAATACCTCCTTGTGCAATTGGATCCATGATTTCCTCACTTGCAGACACCAGTCAGTTTGGATTGGCAACAACATCTCCTGCACAATCTCCATCAGCACATGCACTCCGCCGGGTTGTGTGCGTAGCCTCCTGCTCTACTCGCTTTACATATGACTGTGTGGCTAGCATAGCTCCAATACCATATTCAAGTTTGCTGATGACACCACTGTCATAGGCTGAATCAAAGGTGGTGATGAATCAGCATATAGAAGGGAGATTGAAAATCTGGCTGAGCGGTTCCATAACAGCAACCTCTTAATCAATGTCATGTAAGTCCTTCCATAGATGCTGCCTGGTCTGCTGAGTTCCTCCAGTATTTTGTGTGTATTACCCCTCAACCATTGGGCTCTTGAACCACTTTGTGCATAACTATGATATTCTGGTGCTGCTGCAACTTATTTTCTGCTACTTATCTATTTAATACTGTTTTTTTAATTACTGTCTTGTTTTTATCTACCACTTTATTTAATTGCCTGAGAGGAAGCTAATGAGTTTCATTGTACCAATGTATACCTCACTTGCCCCATCCTTGAAATGTTCCCGCAACCTATGGACTCACTTTGAAGGACTCTTCATCTCATGTTCTCAATATTTAATGCTTATTTATTTATTATTATTATTTCTTTCTTGTATTTGTACAGTTTGTTGTCTTTAGCACACTGGTTGAAAGCACAAGTCAGTGCAGTCTTTCATTGATTCTATTGTGGTTATTATTCTATTATAGATTTACTGAGTATGCCCGCAAGAAAATGAATCTCTTGATCGTAAATGAACCTCATGATATATGTGTACTTTGTGAATAAACTTACTTTGAACTTTGACCTTTGATCCAAGGCCACGTGGAGAGCCAGTGAGATTGCATCCGTCGTAGACCTATTGTGGCGATAGGCAAATTGCTGCAGGTCCAGGTGTTTGCTTAGGCAATTGATACCAGCCATGGCCAAAATCTCAAGACACTTCATTGTAGTGGATGTCAGTGCTACAAGGTAATTATCTTTGTTGCAGCCCACCCTGTTCTTGGGATGATTGTCATCCTTTTGAAGCATGTGGGAATGCCCTCCTGTAGCAGTGAGATAGAAGATGCCCTTGAACATTCCCATCAGTTGGTTAACAAGGTGTTCAGAGCCCCAAGTACACCCCAAGTACATCCTCTTGAAAGATGTTCTGATGTTGACTTCCAAGACAAAGAAAAAAATAAGAACTGAAGTGACAGATTTTAGAAAACACTATGCACACTCAAACACACTTATATTAATAATACCTAGGACAGAAGGAGGAAGAGGAATAACAGACATTAAAAATTCACACAACAGTCAGGTAAAACTTCTAAGGATAGCTTTTCAACAACGAAAACAGGATTCAGCACTCCATGCTAGCATATGCACTTCTGATAGGAAGTACACACCTCTTAAATGAAAGCACAACCCAGAAAAAGAAAGAAATTATCACCATAGAGAAAAAAAAGTTAATCAATGGAAGAACATGAGCCTCCATGGAAGACATTCTCATTATCTGAACAGATTAGGTGTTGACAAGGAACCGTCAAAATGGATTTCACAAAGCACCGTTGTGCATTTAGTACAGAAACCAGGAATGAATTTCTGCTCCAACTTTTCTCAATTAGCCTAGACCAAACTTTCTTGGAGAAACAATTTTCAAAATGTAGCAAAAAGCTCAAAAGCTTCCATTAAATCTTAAATTTGAATTCTCTGCCTTATCACTTAGTAGGGACATGCCAAAATGAATTCCAAATGACTGGACAGAGGAGGATAATTTGGCATGTAACAAAAGTTCACACCCTTCCAAGTATTATAACCTAAAAACATTTCGTAGAACACCAGTACTATTTTGGATCTTCTTGTAGTCACTTTCAGAGTACAATTTGGATTCTATAATTGTTTAACACCTCATTACCAAAGCAGATAATAAAGTTGAATTGTGTTAAAATTGAATTGTAAACTCAGCCTTTTCTCCTTGGAGCAGTGGAGGATGAGAGGTGACCTGATAGAGGTGTATTAGATGATGAGAGTTTTAAGGTGCTTGGAAGCAGGTACAGAGAAGATGTCAGGGGTAAGCTTTTTATGCAGAGTGGGTGGAATAGGCTGCCACTGACAGATACAATAGGGTCTTTTCAGAGACTCCTGGATAGGTACATGGAGCTTAGAAAAATAGAGGGCTATGGGTAACTGTAGGTAATCTCTAAATACATGTTTGGAACAGCATCGTGGGCTGAAGGGCCTGTATTGTGCTGAGGGTTTTCTATTTTTCTATGTCGACATCTCAGGGAATACTTCCTCCTTTTTGTTCTGATGAGTCCTGATGAAGGGTCTCAGCCTGAAATGTCGACTGTACTCTCTTCCATAGATGCTGCCTGGCCTGCTGCATTCCTCCAGCATTTTATGTGTGTTGCTTGGATTTCCAGCATCTGCAGATTTTCTCTCCTTTTTCTTCTTATGGCTTCTGAGACAAGTATTGGACACAAATGTTTCCCATTGGATCTCTGCTTCTTTCCATAGAATGGCAGAGACTAATCAGTCATGATACCTACAAAATAGGCGAGTTTGTCTTGTTTTCTGTTCCTATGTCTTACAGTATTCTGGTAAAGGGCACGAATAACCTCATCATTCACAAGGCAGATCTGGGTGAGGAGCACTGGGTGAGAACATCTCGCTTCTTTCTCTCAGTTAAGACCCATGCTCATCTGTGGATGTCATTATGTCAGTTGAAGTCGGACGTTCTTACCTGCGAAAGAATGGTTGTAGCTACATTTGATGGCTCTGGGCCTGCATTTGCTAAAGTTTAAAAAAATAAACAGGATAAATATCCTCATTACGACAAATTGAGTATTGAAAAGGCTAGATACAGGGGAAATGGAGAGGATATTTTCAATTGTGGGAGAGTCTGGGGTATAGAGCACAGCTTCAGAATACAAGGACTTCCCTTTAGAACAGAGATGAGGACAAAATTCTTTAACCAGTGGGTGGAATTCATTGCTGCAGATGGCTGTGGAAGCTAAGACATCGGGTGTATTTAAAGTGGAGGTTGATAGTTTCTTGATTAGTAAGTGTGTCAAAGATTATGGGAAGAAGGCAGGAGAATGGGGTTGAAAGGGATAAGAAATCAAACATGAATGGCAGAGAAAACTGGATGGGCTGAATGATCTAATTCTGTTCCTATGTCTCATGGCCTTATGCATTGAGAAGCTGCATAACAGGGAAATACCCTAAATCTGGGAAGCACAGAGCAGTGCAAACGCAGGGGATTACCCAACTGCAGATTGTCACATGTACATGGAAACATACAGTGAAATGCGTTGTCTGCATCAAATCAGATCAGTGAGGATTATGCTGAGCAGCCCACAATTGTCGTCATATTTCAGCTGCCAACCTAGCTATTGAACCCTTCACACACACCTTGCAAGCAGAACAAGTTCTACACTTCCTCCCTCACTACCATTCAGGGTCCTAAACAGTCCTTCCAAGTGAGGTGACACTTCACCTGTGAGTCTGTTGGGGTCATATACTGTGCCCCGTGCTCTCAGTGTAGCCTCCTGTATATCAATGAGACCCGAAGTAGATTGGGAGACCACTTCGCCGCTCGCCTACACTCCGTCCACCAGAAGAAGTAGAATATCCCAGTGGCCACACATTTTAAATCCACTTCCCATTCCCATTCCGATATGTTAATCCATGGCCTCCCCTACTGTCGCAACTCAGGTTGGAGGAACAACGCCTTAAATTCCATCTGGGAAGCCTCCAGCCTGATGGCATGAACATCGATTTCTCAAGCTTCCAGTTATGGTGCCCCCCTTCTCCTTCAGCATTCCCCATCCCCTTTCCCTCTCTCACCTTATCTCCTTGCCTGCCCATCACCTCCTCCTGGTGCTCTTCCCCACTTTTCTTTCTTCCATTGCCTTCTGCCCTCTCCTATCAGACTCCCCCTTCTCCAACCCTGCCTCTTTCACCAATCAATTATACAGCTCCTTACTTCATCCCTCCCCCTTCCAGTTTCATCACATCGTGTTTCTCTCTCCCCTCCCCCACCTTTTAACTCTACTCCTCATATTTTTTTCTCCAGTCCTGCCGAAAGGTCTTGGCCCGAAATGTTGACTTTTTTCCATAGATGCTGTTTGGCCTGCTGAGCTTTTCCAGCATTTCGTGTGTGTTGCTTGGATTTCCAGCATCTGCAGATTTTCTCTGGTTTGTGATTACTTCACACACTAGGAATGGTTTGGTCCAATTTATTTCTGATTTATCTGTCCCATGGATTGGGATGCCAGAAAATCTCTTACCACTGAGTATCTGGCGGTTGGGGTGTGAGGCAGTTATGCAAAAACACCAGTGATGCATAAAGCAAAAGATGTATAAAGTGTAGCAGTTAGCATAACACTTTACTGTGCCAGTAAATTGGGTTTCAATTCTCTCTGCTATCTGTATGGAGTTTGTATGTTCTCCCTGTTTCTGCCTGGGGTTCCTCCAAGTGCTCCATTGTATTCCACAGATTTACAGTTAGGGTTAGTGAATTGTGGGAATGCTATGCCGGCTGCTGAAATATGCGACAATTGTGAGCTGCCCGGGTCCATCCTTGCTGATTTGATTTGATGCAAATGACACATTTCACTGCATGTTTCCATGTGTATGTGACAAATAAATCTAATCTTCAATCTCTAAATATTTGCATTTATGTAACAGCATTCACATTTATGTAAAGCATCTGATGTCCCAACATGCTTCGAAGTCTGTTAAATACCTGCCTGGTTGAGGCAGTTGCAATAGCATCATTTAAGAAGCACTTGGATAGGCACTTGGAGGGGTGGGATATGGGCCTAATGCAGGAAATTGGGATGAGCTGGGTGGGCAACGTGGTCAGCATCAGCTCATTGGACTGAATGGCCTTTATTTGTGTTGCATTGCTCTATGACTCTATAAATACATCTGCAATTAGTTACTGAAATGGGGCAACCTATTGATGCACAACGTCAACATGATAATAACCAGAGTTTGATGATGCAATGGAAAGTTAAATAAAAGAACAATTTGTCTGTTGTAATGTAGGAAATGTGGTAATCAAATGGGATTCCACATGCTTATGCTAAGCAGCACTAAGATAGTGATCATATAATCTGTTTTGCAACATTGACTGACTGAACAAATAGCTCATACTCTGCTCACTCTAGGTAATTCCAATTCTCCTTCTTCTTGGGCTCTTAGTTCCCAGTGGAGCATGGGGCATCAATGAGCCCATGTCTCCATCATCTTTCGAAGCCGACGGTGTCACTGGAATTCATCAATGTTTCTGAAATCCATTGTATCCATTGTACAGGGGATTGGCCTATACAGCTTCACCAGCATCCTGTTGGCTGGCCATGCCCACTTCTACCTCTCATGATGGGGATATAGGCTTGGACTTTGAGAGGCAAGCATAATTCCAATGCCATCTCCAAATTTGCTGATGACACCACAGTTGTAGGCAGAATCATGGATTGTAACAAGGAGGTGTACAAGAGGGAGATAGGTCAGCGGGTTGAGTGGCATTGTAACAACAACCTTGCACTCAACCAGGAAAGTTTTGTTTCAGCAAAGTCAGGTAAACATGCACTAGTCTTCTTTGAAAGGTCTGCAGTGCAAATGTTGAGCAGCTTCAATTTTCTGGGCTTTAACATCTCGGAGCAGTAATCCTAGGCTCAGCACAGAGGAGCAACCATGCATCAGCTGTACCATTGTCCCTACTTTCTTAAAAGTTTGACGAGATTTGGTATGTCATTGAAGACTCTGACCAACATCTGCAGGTGGAAAATACCAGCAACATGGCCTGGTATCGAAAGTCTACAGCGAGCAGTGAACTCAGGCTGCTCCCTCACATGTTCAGCTCTCCCCACTACTGAGGACATCTGCAATAGGTGATGCCTCAAGAAGGCCGCATCCACCATCAAGTGCCCTTTGCCCTCTTCTTGAAGCTTCCATCTGGCAGGAGGTGCAGGGGCCTGAAAACCTACACTAGTTCAACAAGCACTTTAAAGAATGCTTTAAGGAAGTGCAAGATCGGACCTGAGGACCTGGAGGATGTTGCTGCTGACCGTAACACTTGTCAACAGCTGTATAGGGATGGGGTTTCTATTCTGGAGATGGAAAGAACAACCAGAAGACAGCAGAAGTGAGCCAGGAGAAATGCAGCCATGGTTGCCATCACTACCACCACCACTACCACATATACATGTCCCACCTGCAATAGAACTTGTGGGTCCAGGATAGGACGGTATAGTCATCCAAGATCTCACCGTTAAAGGAGTGGATGTCGGCATCGGATTCCGATGGACAACCGAAGAAGAAGAGTTTCTTTTCCACTGCTGTCATTTCTGAAACAACCTAAAAAACCCTAACACTACCTTGAACTATTTTTCTTTTTCCTCTCTCTCAACATGCAGTAATGGCATTATATTGATAGAGTTGTTTATTTTTGTGCATGTGTAAGTTATAGTATGTGTAGTACTGTGCAAAAGCCTTAGACACATTTATGTAGCGAGGGTGACTCGGACTTCAGCACAGTACTGTACCTGTCAATGTGGAGCAGAGAGCGAGTTTGTAAATCTGACAGGAGCAAAGGGTGTTGGGAATGGCGAGGGTGGAATATCGCAGGAGGGGTGTGGGACAGGTGTCAGAGAAGGAATACCAGGGGCGGGCAGGGGTGAGGGCACAAATGCAGACATACCCAGCACTGAGACACTCTCAGTCCACAATATAGACCCATATTAGAATCAGGTTTATCATCACTCACATATGTCATGAAATCTGTTTTCTTTTCTGGCAGCACAACAATGCAATACATAAAATGACTACAGTACTCTGCAAAAATCTTAGGTACCCTAGTTATATACATGTGCTTAAGACTTTTGCAAAGTACTGCAGTAATTTATGTATATAAAATAGTTATATATGTGTGCCTAAGACTTTTGCACAGTGCTGTATAATTTAATTTTATGTTAACTTGCATTTGCTATGTATGTAATGTACAGTACTGCTGCCACATAAAGCTAATTTTCATAGCATTTATACGCTATGTGTGCTTATGACAATAAACTTGAACTTAAAAACTAACTGCGCTGCTCCTTGTTGAAACAGGGCCATGAGTCATTTTACTTGAAGAATAAAATAGGATTTGACCTTCTGCATTGATTCTGTACCAAGTCGCCTCTGACAGCGCAGTACTCCATCATTATTGCCGTGGAATGTTTGCTTAGATGTTTGTGCTCAATGGGACTTGAAACCCCATGATTCTTCCTGCTGAGCCAAAGCCGAAGGGGAACTGTTAATGTTGATCTTGCTGAAGTGAAAATATAGTTTATTACAGTATCCCAGTCTCTTGATTTTGCAGCTAAATGAACCACTTCAACTTAACACAGAAGATGTGCAACTTATTTCAGTTATTATGGAGACACCGTGTCTCCCTTCTTCACAGCATTGAATTTCTTTTCAGCAGCTTTTACTCTTTATTCTACATTGTTATTCTATTCCGTTATTCTACCTCAATGAACTGTGCAATGGTTTGATCTGTATGAACAGTCTGCATGAACAAGCCTTTCACTGTAGTTTGGTATATGCGACAATAATAAACCAATTTCAATGTCAAGTTCTCTCTCTGGTAAGGTACCAGCTGATAGGTATTTAATTGTACAACTTTGGGACAAAAACCTTTACAACTTCAGAAGCACAATGCTCAAAGTTCAAAGTAAATTTATTAACAAAGTATATATACTGTATGCCACTATATACAGTAGAGGTTCATTTTCTTGTGGGCATACTTAATAAATCTAATAATCATAACAGAATCAATGAAAGACCGGAGTAACAGGGCTACAACCAGTGTGCAAAAGACAACAAACTGGAAATACAAAAAGAAAGAAAAAGAGGGAAAAGATGACAATAATAATAATAATTATTATGATTTATAGATACACTAAAAAAGCTTGGTGTATACAAAGACTGACTAAATCGATATATGAAATGCACTAGATGAAGAAAACAGAGGTAAAGTTCTGTAACAAAGAAGAAGTTTTATATAGGACATTGAAATGAAATTTGATGCACCAAAATGTCATCAACACTGCAACTGAATTCCCAACAAACACAGAGATAATGAAGTTTTGGTCTAATATCTGGTCAAACAGGGTGACACACAATCAAGAAGCAAGCAGGATTAGGGAGGAAGAGGAATGCACTCACACATAGCACTGGTGTACTATAATCATCCTGTTTATTAAACAGCCAAAAAAGAACATCCGCCGTTATCAAAATAAACTCAGGCATTTCCCAGGGTGCTTCTCTAAGCCCATTATGGTTTTGTCTAGCTTTAACCTCACTCTCTAATTTATTGAATCAGACGAAAATAGGTATAAAATCAGAAACAACCAAATAAGTTATAAACATGAACTTTGGACCAGATGAGTGCAGAACATTAAACATAAAGTAAGGTACAATAGAGCGAGTAGAATATAAAACAGAGCAGCAGGATAAAATACAACCGAGGAATGAATAAGAAACTACAACCAAAGAAAATAGATCATAACATGAAAAGGGGCAAACCTTTGACAGAATTTACTTCAAGGCTTAAGAAATCTGCCAAAAAGAATTCTATAGTAAAAATATAAGAAAGGCAATGAACACTTTTGCAGTACCCATACTAATGCTTTCTTTTGGCATAATATCTTGGCCCAAAACCGAACTGGAAAATTTGCAAAGAGAAGTAAGAAATAAAATGACAAATTATGTACGCACGAACGCACTTAGATTAACAGTACCTAGAACAGAAGAATGGTAGAGTGATGATGTATGCAATTCACATATTTTTACACCTAACACGTAATTAATTATCTAAACAAACAAAAATGCTTCTGAAGCACAACCTGGAATCTCATTTTCAAGGATTATACACTCATGATCTCAGCATTATTTTATTTTATTTGAACAATTTGTTCTCTGTTCCACAATGGTTGTTTGCCAGTCTTTCTCTATATATAGCCTTTAATAAATTCTATTCTACTTTTTGTAGTGTATGGTAACGTATGCATACTTTGACAATAAATCTACTTTGACTTTGAACATCAAGGATCAATGATGATACTCACTTGTTGGATTGTGGTCATTGTAGGTTGCTTTTGTAGAGTTGAGGAATAACAAACACCACCACATCAAAGAAACATACCTACAAGGCAGAAGGTATAAAATGACCCCTCATTTTCAAAAAAATAAATTGCTGAAGACATAAAAGACACAATATCAGTCATTACCTTTGTCTCTCAACCCTTCTACTTGTCTGTAACTGAAACTTAATTCTAACTTTTTTCTCATTCTCATGAAAGGGCGGGGCCCTGAAATGCTAATTTAGTTTCTCTCGCCAGGATACTATTGTATCTGTTGGCCCGCAATTTTTGTCTTTATTAGGAGATTTATTAGAAAATTTCTAAGAAATTCTTCCACATTTTAAATGAGGCAGTGGTGTTATTGTTCCTAATGTAATCTAATCCTTCCGGCAGCCCAGTCAGCGGCTGGAGCAGCACAGTGAGGTGGTTACTTACAGTTTGGCCACGCTTGTACAAAAGGTATGTTTTGCAGAAATTCGGTGTCATTCCGGTGGCCACATCAGCGGTGGGAGCAGTGCAGAGAGGAGTAAATAAAAGCACAGAAGGGACAATCGAGGTGGTCATTGTTAGGAGTGGGCCAGTGGTGATAATTGAAGTGTCAGGCTTTGGCTTGGAAGAGGCGTCGACTCTGGGTAAGTTAGAGGTAAGTTTCTGTTAAGTTTCCATTTTTTCTACTGTCAGGGGTACTTAGTGTAGTTTAGGTGGTTGTTTTGTGTTCTTCATGCTGGATGTTGGAGTCCTGGGTGATCCGGATTCTCCCAGGGAACTACATCTGCGTGGCGCATCCAACTGCAGCTCCTTGAAGACCGTGTTAGGGATCTGGAGCAGCAGCTGGATGACTTTTGGCTTGTACGGGAGAGTGAAGATGTCATCAACCAGAGTTACAGGGAAGTTGTCACCCCTAAGTCGCAGGAGGCAGGGAGCTGGGTGACCGTCAGGAGAAACGGCAGTTAGTGCAGAGGGCCCCTGTGACCATTCCCCTTAATAATAAATATACCGTTTTGGATATTGTGGGGGATGACCTCCCAGGGGAATGCCATGGAGAACAGGTTACTGTCGGTGAGAATAGATCACTGGTGTAGGAAGGAAAGAGGGAGAAGAGGGGAGTGGTAGTGATAGTGGACTCAATAGTCAGAGGAACAGACAGGAGATTCTGTGGACATGAACGGGACACTTGGATGGTAGGTTGCCTCCCAGGTGTCAGGGTCAGGGATTGCGTCCACAGCATTTTGGAGGGGGAGGGAGAGCAGCCAGATGTCTTGGTACGTATTGGTACCAATGACATAGGAAGGAAAAGCTAAGAGATCTTGAAGAGAGAATATAAAGAGCTAGGCAGAAAGTTGAGAAGCAGGACTTCCAGGGTAATAATTTATGGATTTCTGCCTGTGCCACGCACCAGTGAGGGTAGAAACAGGATGATTTGGCAGATAAATGCGTGGCTGAGAAGCTGGTTCAGGGGGCAGGGCTTCAGGTTCTTGGATCATTGGGATCCCTTCTGGGGGAGATATGACCTGTAGAAAAGGGATGGGTTTCACCTGAACCTGAGGGGGAACCGATATTCTCATGGGCAGGTTTGTTGGAGCTGTTGGGGAGGGTTTGGCAGGGCTTGAAAAGGCACTCAGGATAGGACTGACGGTAAAAAAGCAAAGTTAGCTTGTTAGGAAGGGCAGGGAAATGATAGGACATAATTGCAGCCAGCAGTGTGAGTATCAGTGCATTAGGGACGCAAAATCAAAAAGGTCAGCAAATACAGTACTCAAAGTTTTATATCTCAATGCATGGAGTATAAGAAATAAGGTGAATGATCTTGTTGGACTTTTACAGATTGTTGGGTATGATGTTGTGACCATCACTGAATCGTGGCTGAATGATGGTTGCAGTTGGGAGCAGAATGTCCAAGGTTACACATTGTATTGGAAGAGAGGTAGAGGGGGTGGCATGGTTCTGCTGGTAAAGAATGGGATGAAATCATTAGAAAGACGTGACATAGGATTGGAAGATGTTGAATCCTTGTGGGTTGAGTTAAGAAACTGCAAGGGTAAAAGGACCCTGATGGCAGTTATATACGGGCCTCCAAACAGTAGCTGGGATGTGGACTACAGATTATAACAGGAAATTGAAAAAGCCTCTCAAAAAGGCAATGTTATGATAGTCATAGGAGATTTTAACATGCAGGTAGATTAGGAAAATCAGGTTGGTAATGGATCTCAAGAGAGTGAATTTGTTGAATGCCTACGAGTTGGCTTTTTAGAGCAGTTTGTTGTTGACCCTGCTAGGGGATCAGCTATACTGGTTTGGATGTTATGTGATGAACCAGAGGTAATTAGGGAACTTAAGGAAAAGGAACCATTAGGAGACAGTGATCACAATATGATTGAGTTTAACATGAAATTTGATAGGGAGAAAGAAAAGTCTGATGTAGCTGTATTTCAGTGAAGTAAAGGAATTTGCAGTGGTATGAAGGAGGAGTTGGCCAAAGTAAATTGGAAGGAGATGCTGGCAGGGATGACAGCAGAGCAGCAATGGCTTGAGTTTCTGGGAAAAATGCAGAAGGTACAGGACAGATGTATTCCAAAAACAAAGAAATACTCAAATGGCATAACAGTACCACCATGGCTGATAAGGGAAATCAAAGCTAATGTAAAAGCATAAGAGAGGGGGCATACAACAAAGTAAAAATTAGCTGGAAGATAGATGATTGGGAAGCTTCGGAAAACCTATAGAAAGCAACTAAAATAATCATTAGGAAGGAAAAGATGAATATGAAAGCAAGCTCGTAGACCACATCAAGATGGATAGAAAAAGGTTTTTCAAGTATATTAAAAATAAAAGAGATGAGAGTGGATATAGGACTGCTTGAAAATGAAGCCAAAGAAAGAATAACGGGGGACAAGATGATAGCATATGAACTAAACGAGTATTTTACACCAATCTTCACTGTGGAAGACACTAGCAATGTGGAGGTTTTGAAGGGTGTGAGGGAATAGAAGCAAATGCAGTTATTATTACAAGGCATTGTGGAGGCATTAATAATGATCTTTCAAGAATCATTGGACTCTGGCATGGTTCTGGAGGACTGCAAAATTGCAAATGTCACTCCACTGTTTTAGAAAGAAGAGAGGCAGCAGAAAGGAAATTATAGACCAGTTAGCCTGACTTCAGTGATTGGGAAGGCGTTGGAATCGATTGCTGAGGATGAGGTTATGGAGTACTTGGTGACACAGGACAAGACAGGACAAAGTCAGCATGGTTTCCTTCAGGAAAATCTTGCCTGATGAACCTGTTGGAATTCTTTGAGGAGATTACAAGTAGGATAGATAAAGGGGATGCGGTGGATGTTGTATATTTGGACTTTCAGAAGACCTGTGACAAGGTGCCACACATGATGCTGTTTACCAAGTTAAGAATCTATGGTATCACAGGGAAGTTAACCAATATGGTTAGAGCATTGGCTGACTGGTAGGAGGCAGCAGGTGGGAAAAAGGATCCTTTTCTGATTGGCTGCCAGTGACTAGTGGTGTTCTGCAGGGGTTGGTGTTGGGACTGCCTTTTTATGTTATATATCAATGATTTAGATGATGGAATAGACGGCTTGTTGTCAAGTTTGCAGCTGATACGAAGGTTGGTGGAGGGGCACGTAGTGTTGAAGAAACAGGTAGGCTGCAGAAGGATTTAGACAGATTAGGAGAACGGGCAAGAAAGTGGCAAATGAAATACAATTCTGAAAAATGCATTGTCATGCACTTTGGTCGAAGAAATATATGTGTAGACTGTTTTCTAAATGTGAAGAAAATCCAAAAATCTGAGATGCAAAGGGACTTGGGAGTCCTTGTGTAGAACACCTTAAAAGTTAACTTGCAGTTTGAGTTGGTGGTGAGGAAGGCAAATGCAATGTTGGCATTCATTTCAAGAGGTCTAAAATATAAGAGCAGGGATTTGATGCTGAGGCTTTATAAGGCACTGTTGAGGCCTCACCTTGAGTATTGTGAATGGTTTTGGGTTCCTTATCTAACAAAATATGTGCTGGCATTGGAGAGGGTTCAGTGGAGGCTCACAAGAATGATTCTGGGAACGAAAGGGTTATTATATGAGGAACGTCTGATGGCTCTGTGTCTGCACTCGCTGGAATTCAGAAGAATGAGAGGGGGGGTCTCATTAAAACCTTTCAAATGTTGAAAGACCTAGACAGAGTAGATGTGGAAAGGATGTCTCCCATAGTGGGGGAGTCCAGAACAAGAGGTATAGCCTCAGGATAGAGGGGCATTTATTTAAAATAGAGATGCGGAGAAATTTTGTCAACCAGAGGGTGGTGAATTTGTGAAATTTCAGGCAGCTGTGGAGGCCAGGTCATTGGGTATATTTAAGGCAGAGATTGGTACGCTCTTGATTGGACACATCATTAAAGAAGAAGGAAAATGCTGGGGAATGGGGCTGAGGGGAAATAAAGGATTTACCGTGACTGAATGGCAGAGCAGAATAAATGAGCAAATGGCCTAATTCTGCTCCTATGTCTTAACGGTATTATGGTCTGAAATGTTTTAATAATGAACAAAATTGAATAAGCTACTATGCAAAAGTCATAGGCACATATATATAGATAGGGTGCCTGAGACTTTTGCACAGTACTTTAGTAATTTTATGTGTTGCACTGTACTGCTGCTACAAACAAAAAAACTAATTTCATGACATGTTTGAGTGATGATAAACCTGATTCTAATATGGGTCTCTATTGTGGACTGAGAGTGGGTAGGGAGCAGGGAGAGGGGAATCATGGTTGGAGAAAGCGGAAGGGAGAGGGGAGGGAGTGGGGAGCACCAAAGAGACATTCTGTAATGATCAATAAAACAATTGTTTGGAATCAAACTACCTTGTCTGGTGACGCAGGGCTGGGTGTGTCTGCCCCTGCACCACCCCCAGCCCCGGCACTCCTTCAGTACCGCCTGTCCCACACCCATCCCGTGGCACTCCACACTAGCCATTCCCAGCAACTTTGCTCCCACCAGATTTACAAACTCATTCTCTGCCCTACATTAACAAATACAGTACTGGGCAAAAGTCATAGGCACCCTAGCTATATATATGTATCCAAGAATTTTGCACAGTACTGTATAAACTAAAGTGATAAAATATTTTATTTATACAGAGGGTTTGTCAAGGCTTGCACTTTAGATTCAAATTCATTTTTTTATTATATGCTGATGAGCTAAAAGTAAAAATAATGGTTGGCTTTTTCCACTGAGGTTGGATGTAACAACAACTAGGGTTGAATTGAATTGAATTGACTTTATTACTTACATCCTTCATATACACGAAGAGTAAAAATCTTTACGTCTCCATCTAGATGTGCAATGTGCAATTTATAGTTTTTAATAACTTATGTACAACAGGACAGTCAATGTAACACAGAAATACAATTGTATCAGCATGAATTAATCAGTCTGGTTAAGGGTGAAAGGTGAAAAGTTAAGGGGTAACTTTTTCACTCAAAGGCCGTGAGTGTGTGGAATAAGCTGCCAGCACGAGTGGTGCATGCAAGTTCGATTTCAACATTTGAGAGAAGTTTGGATAGGTACCTGGATATGGTGAGGAGGGCTATGGTCCCAGTGCATGTCGATGGGAGTAGGCGGTTTAAATGGCTCAGCATGAACTAGATGGGCCGCAGGGCCTGTTTCTGTGTTGTAATTTTCTATGACTCTTTATGTGTCACAAGTACATTGAGTCATTGAAACACAGTGAGATACTGTATGCCATGTGTGCTTACAACCAACACAACCTAAGGATGTGCTGGGGGCAGCTCCAAAATGTCACCACACATTCTGGCACCGTCTTGCTCGCAATGTTCAGAAGAACAATACAACCAACAATGGAAGGAACAGAAGAACAGCAAATGAAGAAGACTAGCAAAACAATCCCCTTTCCTCCCACCCAGACAGTCCTCCAATCCCAGTACAGGCCGTGCCCAGGTCTCCAGCCTCCAGTAGACTTGTGGACCTGCTGACCTGATTTCCCCAATGGACGCACAGACTGAATGACAATAAACTTGTACTTGAACTTCAAAATACGACTCCCCAGATGCTCTTCATGTGGACTTTGCAGTCTCGACTGAACTGGGTGCACATTCAGTCAACACCAGCTTCATTCTTATTGTATTGATAGAAACAAGATGGAAGTCCGCTCAGCAATTTCAGAGGAACAATTAAGGATCAATCACTTTACTCTGACTCATTAACAAGGTCAATTAAATATTCTCCATTAGACAATAACAAACCAGAGGGTTTCTGACAACAATCTGGCATTTTCATTACTGGTACTGGCCATTTAAATTCTAGATTATTTAATTAACTGAACTTTAATTCTGCAGTTGGTTTGGAAGGATTTGAACTCGTGTCTCTAGACTATTAGGCCAATCGTTAATTCTAAATAGCATTACCACTTTGCTACCACATTACACTTCTCGTCTGTAATTACTGATTGTGCTGTGGCCTCATCATTTACAAGAAGTTATCCCTAATTCTTTAATTAAAGTTAGGTACCTGAAAATTATTAAACTGATTTGTTTTTCCAGAACATAAAACAGTATATCACAGGAACAGGCCTTCGGCCTACAGTGTTGTACGAAAGTAATTAAATTAGTAATCCAATACCTACTGAACTAATCCCTTCTGCCCACACGATGTCCATATCCTTCCATTTCATGCACATTCAAGTGTCTATCTGAGAACTTTTTAAATGTCCCTGTTGTGTTTACCTCCACCACCACAGCAACCCACACATCACAATAAAAGCAGTAACCCTGGAGATTGTAGTAAGTCAATTATTTTCCAACAAGGGAAACTCTACTAACATACACCAGGGAGAAAGAAAATCAGTTCAAATTTGAATTGTAAAGTAGTAACACATGTGCCGTGAAATGTTGCATCTTACTCTGGCCCGCCACGGACAGAACAAAAACATGCTCTACCATTTGATTTCTCCAGATCTTTAACATATTTTTGTTCAGAAAAAAAACCAAACGTCGACGTGACACCCTGGAGCCTGGTTTTCTGTGTTCGCTTATTCTCTCCAGCTATCTGTGGTTGAGTTCCAGTTTATCAAATGCAGACTCTTCAATTCCTTTGTTATTTTAGTTGTTTAATGACTTTCTTCCAACCAGGATAGGACAACACTGAGTCTCTCAATCCCCGGAAATGAACTGACCTTGAAAGACTCTAAAACCTTGTGGCTCACTGTCATTTGCAGCTTCCCTGAAACCACAGAGGAAGTTATTCATTTTCTCATGACTGTGCCTCCATTTGGTGAAGTCATGTCTGACCTACATAACACCTGTAGAATATCTTGGCTTCATATTCCATATTATGACTGATTTCCAAAATTCAATTCCAAGGATTTCAGACTGAAAATTCTTAAGAATCAACAACTTTTTTTTCCCTCTGCTTAAGGAGTCCATTATCCATTGTGTGAAGAAATGTTTCCTTTGGGATGGCCATTGTCCGATTCCACTGCCGGCAGGGAACCTTTCTGCTTAATCTATTAATCCTTTGAACAATAAACTACTTGAAAAAAACCTGATGCCCCCTCTGCACTGGCTGAGTGGTCAAGAATCAAAATGAAAATGTTTTAACATGCCTGACACTCACAGGTGTGAGTTACCATCTGCTAGTCTTCCCACTGCTGAAGGACAGTCCTCTCTTTAACGCAAGAAAACATCAGAATCAGATTCAGAATCTGCTTTATTATCACTGGCATGTGACATGAAAATTGTTAATTTAGCAACAGCAGTTCAATGCAATACATAATCTAGCACAGAGAAAAAATAAATAAAATAAAACATAATAATAATAAATAAACAAGTAAATCAATAATGTATATTGAATAGATTTTTAAAAACATGCAAAAACAGAAATACTGTACATTAAAAAAAAGTGAGGTAGTATCCAAAGCTTCGATGTCCATTTAGGAATCGGATGGCAGAGGGGAAGAAGCTGTTCCTGAATTGTTGAGTGTGTGCCTTCAGGCTTTTGTACCTCCTACCTGATGGTAACAGTGAGAAAAGGGCATGCCCTGGGTGCTGGAGGTCCTTAATAATGGACAATGCCTTTCTGAGTCACCACTCCCTAAAGATGTCCTGCGTACTTTGTAGGATAGTGCCCAAGATGGAGTCGACTAGATTTGCAACTTTCTGCAGCTACTTCTTTCGGTCCTGTGTAGTAGCCCCTCCATACCAGACAGTGATGCAGTCTGCCAGAATGCTGTCCATGGCACATCTATAGAAGTTTCTGAGTGTAGTTGTTGACATACCAAATCTCTTCAGCATCCGTGGAAACAACCTGCTGAGTTCCTCCAGCTTGTTGTACGTGTGATTCCACAGCATCTGCAGTGTACTTTGTGTTTACCAAATCTCTTCAAACTCCTAATAAAGTATAACTGCTGTCCTGCCTTCTTTATAACTCCATCGATATGTTGGGACCAGGTTAGATCCTCAGAAATCTTGACACCCAGGAACTTGAAACTGCTCACTCTCTCCACTTCTGATCCCTCTATGAGGATTGGATTGTGTTCCTTTGTTGTACCCTTCCTGAAGTCCACAGTCAGCTATTTTGTCTTACTGAAGTTGAGTGCCAGGTTGTTGCTGTGGCACCACTCCACTAGTTGGCATATCTCACTCCTGTACGCCCTCTTGCCAGCACTGAGATTCTACCAACAATGGTTGTATTGTCAGCAAATTTATAGATGGTATTTGAGTTATGCCTAGCCACATAGTCATGTGTATATAGAGAGTAGAGCAGTGGGCTAAGCACACACCCCTGAGGTGCACCAGTGCTGACCATCAGCGAGGAGGATATGTTATCACCAATCTACACAGACTGTGGTTTTCCAGTTAGGAAGCTGAAGATCCAATTGCAGAGGGAGGTACAGAGGCCCAGGTTCTGCAACTTCTCAATCAGGATTGTGTGAATGATGGTATTAAATGCTGAGCTATAGTCAATGAACAGCATCCTGACGTAGGTGTTTGTGTTGTCTAGGTGGTCTAAAGCCGTGTGGAGAGCCATTGAGATTGCGTCTGCCGTTGACCTATTGTGGCGATAGGCAAATTGCAATGGGTCCAGGTCCTTGCTGAGGCAGGAGTTCAGTCTAGTCATGATCAACCTCTCAAAGCACTTCATCACTCTTGATGTGAGTGCTACTGGGCGATAGTCATTAAGGCAGCTCACGTTACTCTTCTTAGCCACTGGTATAATTGTTGCCTTTTTGAAGCAAGTGGAAACTTCTGCTGTAGCAGTGAGAGGTTGAAAATGTCCTTGAATACTCCTGCTAGTTGGTTGGCACAGGTTTTCAGAGCCTTACCAGGTACCCCATCTGGACCTTCCGCCTTGCGAGGGTTCACTCTCTTTAAAGACAGACTAACATTGGCCTCTGAGACAGAGATCACAGGGTCATCGAGTGCAGCAGGGATCTTCACAGCTGTAGTTGTGTTCTCCCTTTCAAAGCGGGCATAGAAGGCATTGAGTTTAACTGGTAGTGAAGCATCGCTGCCATTCATACTATTAGGTTTCGCTTTGTAGGAAGTAATGTCTTGTAGACCCTGCCAGAGTTGCCGTGCATCTGATATGGCCTCCAACCTCATTCAAAATCGTCTCTTCACCCTTGAAATAGCCCTCCGCAAATCATACCTGGTTTTCTGGTACAGGCCTGGGTTGCCAGACTTGAATGCCGCAGATCTAGCCTTCAGCAGATGGCGTACCTCCTGGTTCATCCATGGCTTTTGGTTTGGAAATGTTCAGTAAGTCTTTGTAGGCACATGCTCATCCACACAGACTTTAATGAAGTTGGTAACAACTGCAGCATACTCATCCAGTTTCAAAGATGAATCCCTGAATACAGTTCAGTCCACTGATTCAAAGCAGTCCTGTAGGTGCTCCTGTGCTTCCATTGTCCATACCTTCTTGGTCCTCACTGCTGGTGCTGCAGTCTTCAGTCTCTGCCTATACTCAGGGAGTAGAAGTACAGCCAGATGATCAGACTTCCTGAAGTGAGGGTGTGGAATAGCACGGTAGGCATTCTTGATGGTGGTGTAGCAATGGTCCAGTGTGTTGTTTCTTCTGGTATTGCAAGTGATCTGTTGATGGTAGTTGCTTCGTGATTTAGTGATTGTTGTGAACCTGTAAGCACTGAAATAAGATTTTTATGTATGGGGACAAAAGATGAATCACTTGAAAATTGTTGCTCGCTTATTTGTTCACTGTTTTAAGATAATAAAACCATAAGATATAGGAGCAGAATTAGGCCATTTAGCCCATTGAGTCTGCTCCATCATTTCATCATAGGGGATCCAATTTTCCTCTCAGCCCCAATACCAGCCTTCTCCTGGTATCGCTTCAACCCCTGACTAATCAAGAATCTATTAACCTTTACCTTAAATATACATAAAGACTTGGCCTCCACAGCTGCCTGTGGCAAAGAATTCCACAGATTCACCACGTTCTGGTTAAATAAATTCCTTGTCCTCTCAGTTCTAAAATGATGCCCCTCTAGTCCAAGGCTGTATCCTCTGATCTTAAACTCTCCCATCATGGAAAACATCCTCTTCCACATCCACTCTATCAAGACCTTTCACCATTCGATAGGGTTCAATGAGTCCACCTCTCATTCTTTTTAATTCCTCTAAATACAGGCCCAGAGTCATCAAATGCACTTCATATGACTAGCCATTCAATCCTGGTATCATTTTTATGAACCTCCTTTGAACCCTCTCCAGTTTCAACACATCTTTTCTAAGATATGGGGCCCAACACTGCTCACAATACTCCAAGACAGGCCTCACCAGTGCTTTATAAAGTTTCAAAGTTACATCCTTGCTTTTATATTCTACTCCTCTTCAAATGAATGCAAACATCACATTTGCTTTCCTCACCACACACTCAACCTTCAAATTAACCTTTAGGGCTCCCAGGTCCCTTTACACCTGAGTTTTTACTATTTTCTCTCCATTTAGAAGATACTCAAGCTTTTTATTTCTTCTACCAAAGTGTGTGACCATACACTTCCCAACACTGTATTCCATCTGTCATTTTTTTGCCCATTCCCCTAATCTGTCTAAGTCCTTTTGTAGCCTCTCTACTTCCTCAAAACTATCTGCCCTTCCACCTATTTTCATATTGTCTACAAACTTAGCAACAAAGCCATCAATTCCATCATTCAAATTATTAACATATGACGTAGAAAAAAATCGGTCCCAACACAGGGCCCTGCGGAACACCCCTAGTCACTGGCAGCCAGCAGAAAAGGCTCACTTTATTCCCACTCTTCGCTTCCTGCCGATCAGCCACTGCTTTATCCATGCTAGAATCTTTCCTGTAATATCATGGGCTCGTAACTTGTTAAGCAGCTTCATGTGTGGTACCTTGTCAAAGGCCTTCTGAAAATTGAAGTATACATCATCAACCAATTCTCCTTTGTCTATCCTGCATGTTATTTCTTCGAAGAGTTCCAGCAGGATTGTCAGGCAAAAATTTCCCTTGAGGAAACTATGTTAACTATGGCATTTTATCATGTACCTCCAAGTACCCTGAGACCTCATCTTTAATAATCGACTCCAGCATCTTCCCAACCACTAAGGTCAGACTAATTGACCTATAGTTTCCTTTCTTCTGCCTCTCTCTGTTCTTGAAGAGTGTAGTGACATTTGCAATTTTCCAGTCTTTTGGAACCATTCCAGAATCTAATGATTTTTGAAAGGTCATTACTAATGTCCCCACAATCTCTTCAGCCATCTCATTCAGAACTGTGGGGTGTACATCATCTGGTCCAGGTGACTTATCTACCTTCAGACCTTTCGGTTTCCCAAGAACCTTCTCTCTAGTTATGGTAACTCCAGACACTTCATGACCCCTGAGACCTGGAACTTCTACCATACTGCACCGTGAAGACTGATGTAAAACATTTATTCAGTTCATCTGCCATTCTGTTGCTCCATATTACTACCTCTCCTGCATCATTTTCCAGTGGTCCGATATCCATTCTTGCCACTCATATACTTTATGTATCTGAAGACACTTTTGGTATCCTCGTTAATATTATTGGCTAGCTTACTTTTGCATTCCATCTTTACTTTCTTAATGACTTTTTTAGTTGCCTTCTGTTGGTTTTTAAAAGCTCCCCAATCCTCTATCTTCCCACTAACCTTTGCTCTATTATATGCCCTCTCTTTGGCTTTTACGTTGGCTTTGGCTTCTCGTTATCCATGGTTGTGTCATCTTTCCTTTAGGGTACTTCTTCCTGTGCCTTCCGAATTGCTTCCAGAAATTCCAGCCATTGCTGCTCTGCTGTCATCCCTGTCAGTGTTCTCTTCCAATCAATTCTGGCCAACTCCTCTATCATGCCCCTGCAATTTCCTTTATTCCACTGTAATGCTGACACATCTTAACTTTAGCTTCTCCTTCTCAAATTTCAGGGTGAATTCATCCTATAATGTTCACTTGCCCCTAAAGGTTCTTTTATCTTAATGCCTCATTGCACAACACCCAATCCAGAATAGCTGATCCTCTAGTGGGCTCGGCTACAACCTGCTCGAAAAAAATCCATCTCATAAGCACTCTAGAAATACCCCCTCCTGTAATCCTGCACCAACCTGATTTTCCCAAGCTACCTGCATATTGAAGTCCCTTATGAGTATTGTAACATTGTCCTTTTGGTATGCATTTTCTATCTCCCATTGTAATTTGTAAGCCACTTCCTTCCTACTGTTTGGGGATTTGTATACAACTCCCATTAAGGTCTTTTTACCCTCGCAGTTCCTTAGCTTTATCCACAATGATTCAACACCTTCTTACCCTAAATCACCTCTTTCTAATGATTTGATTTCATTTTTTACCAACAGAGCAATGCTGCCCCCTCTGCCTTCTTGCCTGTACTTTTGATACAATGTGTTCATTGCCTTACTGATGGCAATGTAGGTCCTTATAGTCCATCCCTGATTATCACTGAACTGAGGAAGCAGTTAAGAGTGAGCCATTGCTGTTTAGCCTGAAGTAGCATAAAGACAAGACTGGGTATGGATGGCAGATTTCCTTTCCTGAAGCAGATGCTTTCTATTTAAGAGTAATCCATTAATTTCATGGTTGCTGTTATTGAGACTAACTTTAATTCCCCGGCTGCCATGGAGTGATTCAGGTTCAGGTCTCTGGAACAATCATTCAAAGTGTTGATTGTAGCTTCAGTGACCTTAACCACAATGGTATCAAATTCATCTTTAACATTGTCTACTGCGGAAACTGTCTGTCTGATAGTGAAAATGTTTGCGTGCTGGGTCCAGAAAACTTCATTTAAGGTACAGATGCCTGAAGTCTCACATCACCAGGATCAGAAACGACTATTTTCCTACAACCATCAGGTTCTTGAAAGGACCTGCGCAACCCAAATGCTACCCCAGGAACGGAATGCTATAGGCCACTTCTTGCAGTATGGACGTCTCCCATTGTGCTTATGCACAGTCTTTTTCTTCACTGCCTTACATAATTTACAGACAATATACAAACGTTTGTATGTTTTTGTTTTACCTATGTGCATGTGATGCTCCTGCAAGCAAGTTTTTCATTGTACCTATAAATGGGCACATGACAATACAATTGACTATTTAAACGAGGCCAAAGCCATTAATATCAATAGGACTGCATCTTCCCCAATCTCTTTCACTGGCCCATTGTTGGAACTGGATGTATCATTCCCAATGCCTGTTTCTCACTTTATTGGTTTTAATACAATACAATGTGTGTGATTAACACAAGCAATGAAGGGTAAATTTCTGTCTTAAGTTCTCCATCCTGTCCTTGTAGAAGAATTTCATAATCTCAAGGATGTCAGTCATGTAAAACCTTGGTCATTTTCGAAGAGTCAACCACTTTTGCCAGTCTTTTCAAATAATTTTCTCATTCTTCTAGGTTCTTCATAATGTTGACATCACAACTGTACACAATCTTTTACTAATTGTCCATCATTTATTTTTATAGTAGATATTTAAATCTGAATTGAATGCTGTTGGCCAATTAAAATAAGGCTGAAATGAGATCTGAAGCATAGGAGCATTGCGATTAGTGCAACACTATTACAGCACCAGCTGTAAGACTGGGGTTCAATTTGACTGTAAGGAGTTTATATGTTCTCCTTGTGACCACATGGATTTCCTCTGGGTGCTCCAGTTTCCTCCCAATGTCCCAAAGGCATACAGTCAGGTTTAGTGAGTTATGGGCATGCAATGTTGGTGCTGGAAGTATGGTGACACAGCACTGATTTTAGTTTGACATAAACAATGTATGTTTCAACATTTCAATGTACATGTCAGAAAATAAGGCTAATCTTTACCTCTTTGAAACACCCTGGTTATGAACTTTGAACACACCGTAAAGGAACGTTGTACTCTCCTCCTCAGGTTCGTCTGAATATTGAGACAGAGCACAAAAGTTTTCTGTCTTTGGGCAGAAAAGTGGAATTGAGACATTACAGCTATATTTTATCTTAATCTGAAAACTAAACCTAGCCAACTAGGTAAAGATTGTAATACACAGTACTTATTAACATCAGCCTTTAAAGTGAGTGTTAATGACATCATTAGTGGCCACAAACTGGAGTAAATTGTGCATGAAGTAACTATTATGCTGGTACAAGCGCAGTCGTGGATGAGTTCACTGTACCAAGGGCTGGGCAATTCAGATGTACTGTATTTATTTATCGCACATACTTGGAAGCGTATAATAATATTCGTCATTTGTGTTAGCAACAAACACAATCTTGTGATGTACTGGACGAAGCCCTCACATGTCGCCACACATTCTGGCGCCAACATCGCAAGCCCACCACATTCAGCAGAACCACACAACCAAAACAACAACATAATAACAGCAACAAAACATCCCGAGCAAAACAAGCCCCATTTCTCGCTTCCACACACCTACCCTCACATGCATGTCACAAACAAGAGAAAATGTGCAGCTGCTGGAAATCCGAGCAACAGATAGAAAATGCTGGAGGAACTCAGCAGGCCAGACAGCATCTCTGGGAAAAAGTACAGTCGACGTGTCAGCATGAAACGTCGACTGTACTTTTTTTCCATAGGTGCTGCCTGGCCTGCTGAGTTCCTCCAGCATTTTGTGTGTTTTGCTTATATACATGCCCCTTAATCCCAGGACAGGCCACCTTTGGCATCCAGCAGACTCGTGGATTCACGGACGTCGGGCTTTTGGCTTCGATCTTCACCAGTCTCGCCAAGTCAGGTCAAGAGAGATAATAAGCTGAGACCGCTCTGACAGATGAACATTACTGATCCCACGGTTTTACTCTGAAGAAGAGAAAACCACCATCTTGGACAAGAGTTATTCATCAATAAACTACACTGAAAGAGAAACGCAAGAGATTCAGCAGATGCTGGAAATCGAGAGTAGCACACACAAAATGCGGGAGGAACTCGGCAGGTCAGGTAGCATCTATGGAAGTGAATAAGCAGTCAACATTTTCAGCTGAGACCCTTCTTCAGGACCTGCGATCTGGATGATCAAATTTGCAGATGACACGATGCCAAGATTGGGGTTGTAGTGGTCAGAGAGGAAGACTTACAGTGGGATCTGGACCAGCTGGAAAAATTATCTGAAAAATGGCCGATGGAATTCAATGCAGTCAGGTACGAGGTGTTGCGTTTCAGTAGGACCAACCAGGGTAGATCTTACACGGTGGACGGTAGGGCATTGAGGAGTGTGGTAGCAACGGGATCGAGGAATACAGTTCCATAATTCATTGAAGGTGGCATCACAGGTTGATAAGGTCATATAGAAAGCTTGTGACACATTGGCCTTCAGAAGTTGGACTACTGAATGCAAGAGATGGGATGTTATGTTGAAGTTGTATAAGACATTGGTGAGGTATAATGTGGAGTACTGTGTGCAGTTTTGGTCACCTACCCACAGGAAAGATGTAAATAAGGTTGAAAAGTACAGAGAAAATTTACAAGGATGCTGCTGGGTCTGGTGGATCTGAGTTATATGGAAAGATTGAAGATAACTTTATACCTTTGAATGTAGAAGAATGAGAGGAGATTCGTTAGAGGTATACAAAATTATGAGGGGTATAGATAGGGTAAATGAAAGCAGGCTTTTTCCACTGAGGTTGGGTGGGCCTACGACCAGAGGTCATGGGTTAAGGGGGAAAGGTGAAAAGTTTAAAGGGAACATGTTCTTCACTCAGAGGATCATGAGGATGTGCAACAAGCTTACAGTACACAAATAGGCTGTTGCATTTCCTACAATATCGTAATGACTGCACTTCAACTGCAAGAGGTACTGAACTGTACAACTCCTTTGGTCTTTCTAAGATTATGAAGGGGGCTACAGGTTAGCTTGAAGGTTAAATTGCAGGTTGCATCAGTAGAAAGGAAGCAAATGCAATGTTAGAATTTATTTCAAGAGGACTAGAATATAAGAGCAATGATGTAATGTTGAGGATTTATAAGGCATGGATCAGACTGCACTTGAAGTACTGTGAGCAGTTTTGGGCCCCTTATCTAAGAAAAGATGCTTTGACATTGGAGAGGGTCCAGAGGATGTTTACAAGAATTATCCTGAGAATGATAATTTTTGATTGAAAATATCTTTTGATATTTGATTGATTGAAATATGAAATATTTGATTGCTCTGTACTTGCCGGAGTTTAGGAGAATTGGAGGGATTTTTTTGAAACCTACTGAATATTGAAAAGCCTAGATAGAGTAGTTGTGGAGAGGGTGTTTCCAATAGTGGAAGTGTCTAGGACCAGAAGGCACAGCCTTGGATTAGATAGAGGAATGTCCCTTTAATACAGAGATGAAGAGGAATTTCCTTAGCCAGAGGATAATGAAACCGTGGATTGGGTATACTTAAAGCACAGGTTGATGGGTTCTATCTTAGTAAGTTTGTCAATAGTTAAGGGGAGAAGGCAGGAGTTTGAGGTTCAAAGGGAAAATAAATCAGCCATGATTGAATGGCAGATTAGGCTTAATGAACTGAATGGATGAATTCTGCTCCTATGTTTTATGGTCTTGTAATCTGCTGGAGGAACTCAGTGGCTCAAGCAGCATCTGTGGAAGAAGATCTTACATCAGGTATAAGGAAACAGCCAGAAAGAAGAGGAAGGGAGAGGGTGTTGGTGAGACTGGAGTCTGAGGTAATTGGTGGATTGAGGAGGATGAAAGATGATGGCAGGTCGAGCTAGGGTGGAGAGGGGAGGGGTGTAGTTGTGAGACAGAGGGCAGTGGATAATGGGAAGAGGTAGAGAGAAGAAAACGAGGAAGTTGGAAGGAGCAAGGTAGAGAAGAGGAGGGTGCTTGTTCCCCCTTCCTCAGCTTTATAGTCTTTTGGTCTACAGAAATGTGAACCTTTCTGTCAATATCTCGAGGGATCCGAACGGGAAGTTGATGATGGTAGAGTTAAGGCTTATGGCTCTTTAAGACAATGATGGGTACATTGGATTTTGGAAGGAATTGTAATTTATTACATTTGGCCCCATTGTTCCAGGTGATTATTCGGCATGGACTAGAAGGGCCGAGATGGCCTGTTTCCGTGCCGTAGTTGTTATAATTTTTATATGATATTGCTATAATCTTTAAGAGATGACATTAAAGACAAACCCTTGAGTACTATCAACTGAAGAGAGGAGAGACAGAAATGATTTCTATAGTGCCAGTCACAACCTCAGCCAAACTACTTTTGAAATCTAGGAAATGACAACAGTGAGGAAAAGATGTAGTGTCGGCACAGTGATAGGTCTGAACAGAACTGGAAGAGAAATTAGCTTTATTAGTTAATCTATTCAACATACGTATACTGCAATTTATTTATTTTCCCCTTCTATATTATGTATTGTATTGGACTACTGCTGCTAAGTTAACGAGTTTCACGACACATGCTGGTGATAATAAACCTGATTCTGATTCTGACATCAAAACAAACAGTGAAATGTGATTTTTGCATCAAATCAGATTGGCGGGAGCTGTGCTGCGGGCAGCCCGCAAGTGTTGCTACGCTTTTGGTGCCAACGTAACATGCCCGCAATTTGCTGACTGGAACAGTACCATGTCTTTGGAAAGTGGGAGTAAAAGGGAAGATTGAAAGGGAATCCACACAGTCACAAGAGAGTACATCTAAATTTTACAGACACTCTGGATCTTACAAATGGCATTGTAATAGTGTTTCACTATTACACTATCATGGAAATGATATTCCCGAACAGGGTGACAAAGGGAAGATACTGAAGAGATATGAAGTGGGTTTTGCTGCAAAGGTCAGCGTAGAAGTCAAGAAGGATGAATAGTGTTTTCAGGATTTCTGAGTACTTTCAGGAAATCGTTGTTATATTCCTACAAAATGTCATTTGCAATTTGATCAGGGTGATGGCGATAGCGTGAAAAAAAGAGATGGTATCGTTCAAGCAGCATTCGTTCCTCCACAAGTGCAATGAGTGAGAGATTAATGAGTCATTCACATTATACTGATAATTGCAGGACATTGCCGAGTTAAAAATTGTCCCTAGGTAATAAGTGGCAATAGCACTTCAAAGTAATTCATTGCCTGTAAATCACATAGTAACAGAGCTGTGATAAGACCCTGAACAAACACTGCATTTTTGTATTCCTTCCTAAGGCTGTCTAGGTCTGAACAGCCCTGAATTATCACATAATTCTTCGAAGTTCAGCAATCAGCTCCACTGCGGTCCTTTGAACAGCCTCTCTTAACGGAACCAATTTCATTGAGACTCTGACATGATTTCTGGAGATAAGATCTCAACTGCCTTCACAGTATATTTTTTTGCTGCCTTTTCCTGTTCAGATGTGGTGAGGTGGAGAATCAGCTAATCCCTCGAGCCCTCTTTCCAACTGCTCCCTCAACAGCTTCAGCCTCGTGACCTTTTTAACCACACTAAGGTCCTGCCATGTTGTGATATACCCCCAAGGTATCTTTTATTTTAGACATACCACGGCAATTCCCTTGTAACAGACTCCACTGTTTAATCCTCCTCAGAAGCCTGTCATTGATTTGAAGTACAGTATGTTCTCATGCAAAAAATCATTTAATATAAAAGATGAAGAATTTAATTCAAAGTAGTAATAAACTATGAGATATGGTAAACACTGATGAATAGCTTACACCGTATGATTATGGTCTGTAATATTATCACAGCCTTGTAAAATGCTGACACAAGAGAAACTGCTGCAGATGGAGGAAATCCAGAGCAACACAGACAGAATACTGGAAGAACTCAGCAGGTCAGGCAGCATCTATGGAGAGAAATGAGCAGCTGACATTTCAGGCTGAGACCCTTCACCAGGACTGGAAAGAAAGGAGCAGGAGCTGGAATTTAAGGATGAGGCGAGGCGAGGAGCATGAGCTGGGAAGTCACCTCTAGCATTTTGTGTGTATTTTTCCTTCTGATATGCCACGTTCTGCATTCTGCATCCAATTGCTGATCAAAGGCACAGAAATGCAAACTGATCTGATTCTGCTGAGAGTGAAATATGCTCAGCATTTTTGAACTAAGGAAGGGTAAATTCCACCAATGTGATCGTTTCTAGGTCCTGATAGAGAGAAGTCCTCCACTGGATGCGTGTGATGAGTGTGGTGACTTTCAACAGAAAGAATAATGGATGCACTGTGATGTTTTCAACTCTTAATTAGATATCAAAAAGCTTATTATTAGTATTTGTGCTTTTTTGTATTTGTACAGTTTGTCTTCTTTTACGCGTACTGTAGGTTTTTCTTGTCAGACTTTGAGTGCAGTTTTTCATTGATTTTATTACATTTCTCTGTTCTACCGTGAATGCCTGCAAGAAAATGAATCTTGGGGTAGTATATAGTGATGTATACGCACTTTGATAATAAATTTACTTTGAACTTTGAATGGCCACTTGGTTGACTGGCTTATTACATCACAATTGGCAGAACTTGATGGGTAGAATCTGATTTTTAATTGGACCTACTAAACCTGTTATTCTAGTAATGTATGTAAGTTGGATTTCACTTCTATTGAAGTTCTTTGACTTCAATAGGGCCACATTTCAGGAGCAGAGCATGTTATACTATGGCCTCTTTTCAAACAACCTAGTCAGATTACTCCTTTCATTTCTCTGCTCACTAACTTCCACAGTCTATTGGAGTTCCTTACCCTGGATCCATTTGTTTTCCCTTCTTCTGCATCATCTTGAAAGCCTTGATAACTTTCTCAAAGTGGCATGCCCATAAATGATTGCAATGCCCCTAGTGAAGCTCAATCAGAGATTTTTGAGGTTTTAACATAACAATATTTCTTCCATTCTGGGAGCCTATTTGCATTTTTGAACAGTCCTCCCAGTGTATCTTGATACTGTGTGGTCTCCCATGTCACTCTATTCTTGCAAATCAGTTTCAAGGCCATTATTACTCTTGAGGCATATTAGTTGCTATAACAAGGAGTGACATGTTTAGAAAGGCACATGAATATGAAGGGAATGGAAGGATATGGGCATTGTGTAGGCTGAAAGGATTAACTTAGCTGGCCATTTGATTAGTAATTTAATTGGTTCACCAAATACTGTGGGTCAAAGGTCCTGTTCCTATGCTGTACTGTTCTATGTTAACTTGCACAAAATGCTGGAGGAACTCAGCTGGTCATGCAGTTTCTTTGGAGGGAAATGAATAGTTGACCTTTAGGGTCTCAGCCTGAAATGTCAGCTGTTCATTTCCCTCCATAAACGTTGCCTGACCTGCTGACTTCCTCCAGCATTTTGCATGCATTGTCCCAGATTAGCAGCAATGTCTCTGAATTGCTATATTAGCTCTTGTTCCACTGTGGTGGATAAGGTTAATTGAGTGACCTCACATCATGAGAGGTTCTTTGGACAGACTGATGTGGCAGTGCCAAGTTCCCCAAGTGTGGATAGTTATTGGCTCAGAAAGGGAGGCTCTAATATTTAAGATGCAAAAACACCCATGTTCTGGAAATAATCAGTAGGTCAGGTAACATTTATAGAGAGAAAGGTTGTGCTAAAATTTCATATTAATGGCAATCAGAATTTGAGAAGTGACTTCTAATGATTTGAGAGCTCTTGCTTTGGAACACTGAATAGGTCAACACATATTGTTCAGACTCTTTAACCTACTCGAAGATCAATCGAATCCTCCCCTCCTATATAACCCTCCATTTTTCATTCATCCACATATCTATCTAAGAGCCTTTTAAAATTCCCTAATGTATCTGCCTCTACCACCACATCTGGCAGTGTGTACCACCCACCTACTCACCTACCTCTGACAATTCCCTGTACTTTCTTGCAAACATCTTAAAATTATGCCTCCTTGTACGAGCCATTTCCTGTCTGGGAAAAAGGCTCTGGCTGTTCATTCTGTCTATGCCTCTTATCATCTTGTCAATCCCTGTCAAGTCACCTCTCACCCTCCTTCCCTCCAAAGAGAAAAACCATAGCTTGTTCAACATCTCCTCACGAGACATGCTCTCTAATCCAGGCAGCATCCTGGTAAATCTTCTCTGGTTGTGGAAGGTGT